>NC_057803.1:512789932-512805487 GCF_018294505.1 Triticum aestivum
AAGAAGGTGGGTGGGGGAGGTTGCTTGGTTTGTTTTGCGAGAGGAGTTCAGTTCGTGGGTTTTTGAAGTGCTAAACTGTTAGCAGAATAAGAAAAGTGTTATGAGAATAAGGTCTTAAGGGGGTGTTATCATAATAGACCCACCCTATATATATATATATATCCATATACCCCGAAAACATCCAGGAGCCCCACGAAACCCTATTTCCACCGCCGCAACCTTCTGTACCCAAGAGATCCCATCTTGGGGCCTTTTCCGGAGCTCTGCCGGAGGGGGAATCAACCACGGAGGGCTTCTACATCAACACCATAGCCTCTCCGATGATGTGTGAGTATTTTACTTCAGACCTTCGGGTCCATAGTTATTAGCTAGATGGCTTCTTCTCTCTCTTTGGATCTCAATACAAAGTTCTCCTCGATCTTCTTGGAGACCTATGTTGGAAATATGCCCTAGAGGCAATAATAAATTAGTTATTATTATTATATTTCATTGTTCATGATAATCGTTTATTATCCATGCTAGAATTGTATTGATAGGAAACTCAGATACATGTGTGGATACATAGACAACACCATGTCCCTAGTAAGCCTCTAGTTGACTAGCTCGTTGATCAATAGATGGTTGCGGTTTCCTGACCATGGACATTGGATGTCATTGATAACAGGATCACATCATTAGGAGAATGATGTGATGGACAAGACCCAATCCTAAGCCTAGCACAAGATCGTGTAGTTCGTATGCTAAAGCTTTTCTAATGTCAAGTATCATTTCCTTAGACCATGAGATTGTGCAACTCCCGGATACCGTAGGAATGCTTTGGGTGTGCCAAACGTCACAACATAACTAGGTGGCTATAAAGGTACACTACGGGTATCTCCGAAAGTGTCTGTTGGGTTGGCACCAATCGAGACTGGGATTTGTCACTCCGTGTAAACGGAGAGGTATCTCTGGGCCCACTCGGTAGGACATCATCATAATGTGCACAATGTGACCAAGGAGTTGATCACGGGATGATGTGTTACGGAACGAGTAAAGAGACTTGCCGGTAACGAGATTGAACAAGGTATCGGGATACCGACGATCGAATCTCGGGCAAGTATCGTAACGATAGACAAAAGGAATTGTATACGGGATTGATTGAATCCTTGACATCGTGGTTCATCCAATGAGATCATCGTGGAGCATGTGGGAGCCAACATGGGTATCCAGATCCTGCTGTTGGTTATTGACCGAAGAGTTATCTCGGCCATGTCTGCATGACTCCTGAGCCCGTAGGGTCTACACACTTAAGGTTTGATGATGCTAGGGTTATAGGGAATAGATGTACGTGGTTACCAAATGTTGTTCGGAGTCCCGGATGAGATCCCGGACGTCACGAGGAGTTCCGGAATGGTCCGGAGGTAAAGATTTATATATGGGAAGTCATCATACGGTCACCGGAATAATTCGGGGGTTACCGGTATTGTAACGGGACCACTTGAGGGGTTCCGGGGGTCCAACAGGAGGGTCCACCTGCCCCGGAGGGCCCTATGGGCTGTGTGTGGAGAGGGACCAGCCCCTTAGTGGGCTGGGTGCCTCCCCCCTAGGACCCATGCGCCTAGGGTTTGGGGGAACCCTAAAGGGGGGGGCGCCCCCTTGCCTTGGGGGGCAAGGCCACCCCCCTGGCCGCCGCCCCCTCCTCAGATTGGATATGAGGGGGCCGGCCCCCCTCTCCCTTGCCCCTATATATATGTGGGGGTGGGAGGGCAGCCACACCCAAAAAGTTCTGGCGCAGCCCTCCCCCTCTGCCAAGTCCTCCTCCTCTCCCGCGGTGCTTGGCGAAGCCCTGCAGGATTGCCACGCACCTCCTTCACCACCACGTCGTCGTGCTGCTGCTGGATGGAGTCTGCCCCAACCTCTCCTTCTCCCCTTGCTGGATCAAGGCGTGGGAGACGTCACCGGGCTGAACGTGTGTTCAACACGGAGGCGCCGTTGTTTGGCGCTTAGATCGGAAACATCCGCGATATGAATCGCTGCGAGTACGACTCCTTCATCCGTGTTCTTGCAACGCTTCCGCTTAGTGATCTACAAGGGTATGTAGATGCACTCCCCTTCCCCTCGTTGCTAGATTACTCCATAGATTGATCTTGGTGATGCGTAGAAAATTTTAAATTTCTGCTACGATCCCCAACAATCTATTCGATGTAACTCTTTTTGCGGTGTGTTTGTCAAGATCCGATGAATTGTGGATTTATGATCAAGTTTATCTATGAACAATATTTCGTTCTTCTCTGAGTTCTTTTATGTATGATTGGTTATCTTTGCAAGTCTCTTCGAATTATGAGTTTGGTTTGGCCTACTAGATTGATCTTTCTTGCAATGGGAGAAGTGCTTAGCTTTGGGTTCAATCTTGCGGTGTCCTTTCCCAGTGATAGCAGGGGCAGCAAGGCACGTATTGTATTGTTGCCATCGAGGATAAAAAGATGGGGTTTATATAATATTGCTTGAGTTTATCCCTCTACATCATGTCATCTTGCCTAATGCGTTACTCTGTTCTTATGAACTTAATACTCTAGATGCATGCTGGATAGCGGTTGATGTGTGAAGTAATAGTAGTAGATGCAGAATCATTTCGGTCTACTTGTCGTGGACGTGATGCCTATATACATGATCATGCCTAGATATTCTCATAATTATGCACTTTTCTATTAATTGCTCGATAGTAATTCGTTCACCCACCGTAATACTTATGCTATCTTGAGAGAAGCCACTAGTGAAACCTATGGCCCCTGGATCTATTCTCCATTATATTATTCTCCCGTCAACTAGCTATTTCTGTCGCCATTTATTTTGCAATCTTTATTTTCCAATCTATACAACAAAAATACCAAAAATAACACCATGGCAATTCTGCTGAAAACAGCGTCAGTCCGGGTTAGTTCCATTCAAATCATCCAAGTTAGAGTCCAAAACAAGGGCAGACGTGTTTGGAAAAGTAGATACGACGGAGATGTATCAATGATCTTGTAGGGATAACTTTCTTTGGCCATGTTATTTTGAGAAGACATGATTGCTTAGTTAGTATGCTTGAAACATTATTATGTTTATGTCAATATTAAACTTTTGTCTTGAACCTATCGTATCTGAACATTCATGCCACAATAAAGAAAATTACATTGAGAATTATGCTAGGTAGCATTCCACATCAAAAAATTGTTTTTATCATTTACCTACTCGAGGACGAGCAGGAATTAAGCTTGGGGATGCTTGATACGTCTCCAACGTATCTATAATTTTTTGTTCCATGCTATTATATTATCTATATTGGATGTTAATGGGCTTATTTATACACTTTTATATTATTTTTGGGACTAACCTACTAACCCAAGGCCCAGTGCAAATTGCTGTTTTTTTGCCTATTTCAGTGTTTCGCAGAAAAGGAATATCAAACAGAATGAATCCTTCGGGAGATTTATTTTTGGAACAAACGTGATCCAGAGGACTTGGAGTGGATGTCAAGAAATCAACGAGGAGGCCACGAGGCAGGGAGGCGCGCCTGCCCCCCTGGGCGCGCCCCCACCCTCGTGGGCCCCTCGTAGCTCCACCGACCTACTTCTTCCTGCTATATATATATCCATATACCCCAGAAACATCCAGGAGCACCACGAAACCCTATTTCCATCGCCGTAACCTTCTGTACCCAAGCGATCCCATCTTGGGGCCTTTTCTGGAGCTCCATCGGAGGGGCACTCAATCACGGAGGGCTTCTACATCAACACCATAGCCTCTCCGATGATGTGTGAGTAGTTTACTTCAGACCTTCGGGTCCATAGTTATTAGCTAGATGGCTTCTTCTCTCTCTTTGGATCTGAATACAAAGTTCTCCTCGATCTTATTGGAGATCTATTTGATGTAACTCTTTTTGCGGTGTGTTTGTCGAGATCCAATGAATTGTGGTTTATGATCAAGTTTATCTATGAACAATATTTGGTTCTTCTCTGAATTCTTTTATGTATGATTGGTTATCTTTGCAAGTCTCTTTGAATTATCAGTTTGGTTTGGCCTACTAGATTGATCTTTCTTGCAATGGGAGAAGTGCTTAGCTTTGGTTTCAATCTTGCGGTGTCCTTTCCCAGTGACAGCAGGGGCAGCAAGGCATGTATTGTATTGTTGCCATCGAGGATAAAAACATGGGGTTTATATCATATTTCTTGAGTTTATCCCTCTACATCATGTCATCTTGCCTAATGCGTTACTCTGTTCTTATGGACTTAATACTCTAGATGCATGCTGGATAGCGGTCGATGTGTGAAGTAATAGTAGTAGATGCAGAATCGTTTCGGTCTACTTGTCGTGGACGTGATGCCTATATACATGATCATGCCGTTGTTGGCGCCGTTGTTGTTTTATTCGCCCTCTCTTTGCATTCGTCTTTTTTCGCTTGTTCCTTGTGTCCCGCGTGCCGTCATGGTCAGTCCTTTATCTACTCCTTTGTCTCCCGAGAATGAAGTTCTTAATTTTAAACAAAGGGAGGGAGAAAATCTAAAAGATGGTTGGTGTAGAATTTGCATTGCTCAAAATAGATCTACTAGGAAGCAATCTACTTCTGTCCTTCTTCGCAATTTTTATGTAGGCATCACCCCTTGGAATAGATATATTCTTGACACCATTACCGGAGGGAATTTCTTGGGTAGCCATACTTTTGATTCTTATAATGCTATGTTAGATTTGTTTGGCCCACCACCTCTTTTGGTTAATGGAACTGTTTTAACTTTGGAACATGTTATGCAAAGGATGGAAATTATTGAAAATAAAGTTACCACAATAGAATTGATTGAAAATTTGGATAAAAAGATCGACAACCCAATTATACAATACAGATCTAAGGTAGGAGTTGCTCTTAAAAAATTTAAAGAAAAGGAACCCATAGTTAACGAAAAGATAGATCAAGATTCCACAAAATTGATAAAATTGAGGATATTATTACCAACTTAGGGTCTTCCTTTTCTTCCGTGAAAAATACTCCAAAACCTTCTAATGCTAAATTTGCCAAATTGATGTACGTTCCTAAAAATAAGGGTGAAACTTCTAGTAAGGGAAATGCGGATCTCAAATCCATAAGTGTTCACCCCAACTTTCTCGCTATCATTAAGGAACCTCTTGCTACAAATGATTTTCTCGATTTCTTGCCTAGGAGTTTGATCGTTAATAAGAAGAAGGAAACTCCTAAGGGTTATAAGTGTTCTATTGAGGAATTGCATACCAAAGATGATAATACATAGATCTATCCTTGCTTTTATGCCTAGCTAGGGGCGTTAAACGATAGCGCTTGTTGGGAGGCAACCCAATTTTATTTTTTGTACCTTGTTTTTTGGTTCTGTTTAGTAATAAATATTTCATCTAGCCTTTGTTTAGATGTGGTTTTATGCTTTTAATTAGTGTTTGTGCCAAGTAGAACATTTGGGAAGACTTGGGGAAAGTCTTTGCGATCTTGCTCTTAAAAATAGAAACTTTAGCGCTCACGAGATTAGCTGCCATTTTTTACTGGAGAATGGATTAGGGTGATTCTTTTTTCAGATGATTAATAGATAAATTCCTCACGTCCAGAAATTTATTTTAGAATTTTTGGGATTACATAAGTATTCAAAACCTACAGATTACTATAGACTGTTCTGTTTTTGACAGATTCTGTTTTTTGTGTGTTGTTTGCTTATTTTGATGCATCTATGGCTAGTATCGGAGGTTATGAACCATAGAGAGGTTGGAATACAGTAGGTTTAACACCAATATAAATAAAGAATGAGTTCATTACAGTACCTTAAGTGATGGTTTGTTTTCTTATACTAACGGAGCTCATGAGATTTTCTGTTTAAGTTTTGTATTGTGAAGTTTTCAAGTTTTGGGTAAAGATTTGATGGACTATGGAATAAGGAGTGGCAAAAGCCTAAGCTTGGGGATTCCCAAGGCACCCCAAGGTAAAAATGAAGTACAACCAAAAGCCTAAGCTTGGGTGTCGGTGTCAAAACCGGCGGATCTCGGGTAGGGGGTCCCGAACTATGCGTCTAAGGTGGATGGTAACAGGAGGTAGGGGCCACGATGTTTACCCAGGTTCGGGCCCTCTTGATGGAGGTAATACCCTAAGTCCTACTTGATTGTTCTTGATGATATGAGTATTATAAGAGTTGATCTACCACGAGATCAAAGAGGTTAAACTCTAGAAGCTAGCCTACAGTATGATTGTATGTTGTCCTACGGACTAAACCCTCCGGTTTATATAGACACCTGAGGGGGCTAGGGTTACACAGAGTTGGTTAAAAGGGAGGAGATCTACATATCCGTATTGCCAAGCTTGCCTTCCACGCCAAGTAAAGTCCCATCCGGACACGGGGCGAAGTCTTCAATCTTGTATCTTCATAGTCCAATAGTCTGGCCAAAGGATATAGTCCGGCTGTCCTGAGACCCCCTAATCCAGGACTCCCTCAGTAGCCCCTGAACCAGGATTCAATGACGATGAGTCCGGCGCGCAGTTTTGTCTTCGGTATTGCAAGGCAGGCTCCTCCTCCGAATACTCCGTAGAAGATTTTGAACACAAGGATAGTGTCCGGCTCTGCAAAACAAGTTCCACATACCACCGTAGAGAGAATAATATTTCCACAAATCCAATCCGCTGACACGTTTTGGCAGCATGACATCATGTCATGGCCCGGTCATTATTCGAACCGTTTTTCTCAACCAGCATCGCACATATTGCGAGGCGGTTTTCTTGACACGTCTTGTCAAAGCAGAGATCGTGTCCCCCTTATTACGTGATTCTCATCAATACAGACGTGGGTAACCCAATCACGCCATCAATTACGGCGCTTGGGGGATAAGCGATTTTACCAAGCAAGTGGGGAGGCGTATGACCTCTTCCGCCCTTATAAAGGGACAAAGATTCCCCCTTTTTACCGACGCCTTCTTCCTCCTCGCTTATCCATTCTCACACACTCGAGCTCCAGCGCCCAAGCTCACGTCTATCTTCTCAAACCACTCCAAGCATGTCCGGGGCGGGAGGCAGGTGGATGGTCTACTCCGTCACGGAGGAGCACATTGCAAAGTTACGGGAAGCCGGATATCTGGCCACGGATATCGCGCACCGGCTGCCAGATGCGGGGCAGATCATCCCTACGCCCGAACCCCAAGAGAGGGTAGTTTTTCTTAGCCACTTCATCTGCGGACTGGGATTTCCCCACCACCCGTTTGTCCGCGGGCTCATGTTCTACTACGGTCTGGATTTTCATGATCTGGCCCCCAATTTCATCCTCAACATCTTGGCGTTTATCGTCGTGTGTCAGGCCTTCCTCCGCATCAGGCCCCACTTCGGCCTGTGGCTGAAGACGTTCAATGTTAAACCGAAGGTGGTGGTCGGCCAGCAAGCAGAGTGCGGAGGCGCCATGGTGGGCGAAATGCCTAACGTCACCTGGCTCGAAGGCTCCTATGTGGAGACCATAAAGGGGTGGTAATCGGGGTGGTTCTACATCACCGAGCCGCGCGACACCAACTGGGTGGCCGCCCCCGAATTCCGATCTGGAATCCCCAGGCGGCTCACCTCCTGGAAAGAGAAGGGCCTGTCCTGGGGTTCTCCGGTAGAGCTGACCGGACCCCAGACCTGCATCAGGAACATGATGAGCAAGAAAATCAAGCTCATCAACGTGGTCCAGGTCATGCTCTTCCGCCGGATCCTCCCGTGTCAACGACGGGCATTCAATTTGTGGGAGTTCGACCCGGCCAAGCACCAGATGCTGCGAGAGCTCTTCGACACGACACACAAGGACGTCTAGAAGGTGCTGTTCAAGGGCGCCGAGGTACCTCCTCCCCTTACCGAGGACCGCGGACTCAGCGCAAAGCGCCATGCCAATCCGGTAAGTTTTCATATCTCATAGGATATTTATTTGCCCTAGTTTAATCATGTGCTGGATCTAAGCTTCCACACCATTAACAGGACTGGGTAAAGACAGCGGAGCAGCTCGATTGCCCAGCCCCACTGCCTGAAGATCCTGTAGATGCTCTCCTAACGGAGATGCTGGCTCCGGCACCTTACGAGGTGCCAGCGAAGAAGACAAAGAAGAAGGCCACGGGGACCCGAAAGGGTCTCCGACGCAAGGTTATATCGGACTCATCGTCTGATGACTCCGACACGCACTCCTCCCACGAAAATGAGGAGGAGGAGGAGGAAAGCTCTCCCCCCCAGCCGGGGGAGACAAGAAAAGGAAGGCCAACCCAACCGGGGAGGCCGAAGGGTCCAAGAAGGGAAGGACCCTCCTTCCGGACTGCTCCACGACGGCCTCCTACATCGACGACGAATGGTTACCTAGGGAGAAGCCCCTGGCGAAGTCGTAAGTATCCGGACACCATAGTAATTCATGGTATGATTTATTGCACTGCTTCTCACTATGCCGGATATGATTATGCAGTCCGTCCCGAGCTCATCTCGACGTAGATTCGTCGGATGGTTCATTGGACTCGTCGGATATCAATAGTGATTCACTTCTGACCGCCTCCACCCCTTGCCCTACAGAAAACATCAAGGTGTTGTCCCAAAAGGCACCGAGCCGAGGGGAGGTAGTCCTAGGGACCCTAGGCGCAAAGGGAGCAAGACTCCCACAGGCTCCAAGTTCGGCCCCCAGCCGAATACTGCCCCGGAACCTTCGGTGGTTCCGGTCTCCGGCAGGCGATCCCCCGTTAAGGGGGGCAATCCGCCCGTGCCGGTGTCCTCTGTCCATCCAAAGGCACCGGACAACTTGCTGGAAGCGCTTCGCGGTGCTTCTGTCGATGAAGAGCACCGGACTATCATGAGTGCGGTGATCAAGAAAGTTCAGTCTGCCAAAAACGGACGGACCGAAGCTTGCGCCAGCCTCCTAACAGGCTTTGAGCTAAGCAATCAAAATATAAGAAAATATTACCGCATAGACAGTATCCCCTGATGCTCTGTTCGGTGTTCGCGAAGAAAGGCCGAATAGAGGATCAAATGATGACTCGGGAGTCTAATTAGAATATGTCTATGTGTATGTGCAGGCTTCACTGCTGGCCGCTGCCGCACGTACTGTGGAGGTCTCTGCGCTGAAGCAGGACCTGGAGCGGTCCGAGGACGAGCTCGGCCTTACCAAGAGGCATCTCGAGGAGAGCAAAGGTAAGCAATACCTTGTCTATATATTTAAAAAGAAGTTCTGGTGTAAAGTAATAGGATCATCATGAATTTGCCAAGGGCCACTGAGGGAGTCCTGGATTAGGGGGTCTCTGGACAGCCGGACTATATCCTTTGGCCGGACTGTTGGACTATGAAGATACGAGATTGAAGACTTCGTCCCGTGTCCGGATGGCGTGGAAGGCAAGCTAGGCAATACGGATATGTATATCTCCTCCTTTGTAACCGACCTTGTGTAACCCTAGCCCCCTCCGGTGTCTATATAAACCGGAGGGTTTAGTCCGTAGGACAACATACAATCATACTGTAGGCTAGCTTCTAGGGTTTAACCTCTTTGATCTCGTGGTAGATCAACTCTTATAATACTCATATCATCAAGAACAATCAAGTAGGACGTAGGGTATTACCTCCATCAAGAGGGCCCGAACCTGGGTAAACATCATGTCCCCTGCCTCCTGTTACCATCCGCCTTAGACGCACAGTTCGGGACCCCCTACCTGAGATCCGCCGGTTTTGACACCGACATTGGTGCTTTCATTGAGAGTTCCACTATGTCGTCACCATAAGGCTTGATGGCTCCTTCGATCATTGCTAGCGATGCGGTCCAGGGCGAGGTTTTCCTTCCCGGACAGATCTTCGTATTCGGCGGCTTTGCACTGCGGGCCAATTCGCTTGGCCATTCGGAGCAGATCGAGAGCTACGCCCCTGGCCATCAGGTCAGATTTGGAAACTTGAACTACACGGCCGACATCCGCGGAGACTTGACCTTCGACGGATTCGAGCCCATGTCGGACGCGCTGCACAGTCGCGACGAGCATGACGTAACTCTGCCGTCGGACAGTGTTCGAGAGATCGCTTCTGCAACTACTCCAGCCGTTAATCCGAAGCAAATCGCACCATCCGAGAGTGGAGGGATAGACCCCGCCATGGAGGCCACACTCTCAGTGGCGATAGAGCCAGATACTGACCTCACCCCTTTCGAGAGCTGCGTCGCCGAACCGCTGGATTTACCTCCGGCCACGGACTCTGAGCCACCTACATCCGTGCCCGTCGAATCCGATGGGACGCCGATCATGGAATTCACCTCCGCGGATATCTTTCAGCACTCACCTTTCAGAGATGTGCTAAATTCATTAAGGTCTCTCTCCCTGTCAGGAGAACCTTGGCCAAACTATGTGCAGTTAGAATGGGATGCGGGCGACAAAGAAATTCGTTGCCCACCCACCACCCACTTAGTAGCCACTATTATCGACTTAACCGACATGCTCGACTTCGACTCCAAAGACATTGACGGTATGGACAACGATGCAGGAGATGAACATGAACCACCGCCCATAGGGCGCTGGACCGCCATTTCATCACATAACGTATACATGGTGGATACACCCACAGAGGGAAATGGCAAAGAGACGACAGAGGATTCCCCCTCCAAGCAACCCAAGCACCAATGTCAGCGGCGCTGCTCTATGTCCCGCCATAGCAAAAACAGTGATAACAATGCAAGAGGAAATAACAGTCCAGTCGACTCTAGAAGAAACGACGACTGCACCACCCCAGTGGCAGAGCACGATCAAGATGCAAACTACAAACATAGTACAGATCCGACGTCCGACCACGACGACGCCAAGGATAAGCCTCATCAAACCCCGTCTAGGGAAGAAAACAGTCCGGACGACGATGCACACATCTTCCCCAAAATGCACTGGGAGCAAAAGAACCTCCGCAGAAGGCTTATTGCCATAGCGAGGAGCCTGAAGAAACAAAAGAAAAGGCTCAAGGTCGCACAAGATACGCTCAACAGCAGGTGGAACAAAGTAACAAAGTATGGTGGAAGTTACCATAAAATAGCTATCCAAAGCACAAGCTATTACTGGAATTCGACGATGAGGCCTTAGAGCCCATACAGCCGAAGAATGATACGTCCAACTGGCCGGATCCACCACCTTGTGAACGCGATAGAGCGGCTAACAAAGTCGCGCATAAGTCAACACACGATCTACGTGAGAACTTGCGTCAAAAATCTGGCACGACCAGATCCATCTATGGATCTAGGAAGCGCGCTGCGGTACAAAACCAACACCGAATACTACAACCGTCCGAACACCATGGCACATCCCAATACAGGGGTGCCGCACACCCCTTATGTTTCACTGATGAGGTGCTAGATAATGAATTCCCTGAGGGATTCAAACTGGTGAACATAGAGGCGTACGACGGGACCATAGACCCTGGAGTCTGGATAAAGGACTTTATCCTCCATATTCATATGGCTCGTGGAGACGATCTCCATGCCATTAAATACTTTCCCCTCAAGCTTAAAGGGCCAGCTCGGCACTGGCTGAAAAGCCTACCCGAAAACTCAATTGGAAGTTGGGAGGAGCTCGAGGATGCTTTTCGGGCCAAGTTTCAAGGGACTTATATCCGACCTCCGGATGCAGACGATTTTAGTCATATAATCCAACAGTCCGGAGAGTCTGCCCGAAAGCTTTGGAACAGGTTCCTCACCAAGAAGAACCATATCATCGACTGTCCGGACGCTGAAGCCTTAGCAGCTTTTAAACACAGCGTCCGAGATGAATGGTTCGCCAGACACCTCGGCCAAGAAAAACCGAGAACAATGGCAGCCCTAACAAGCCTCATGACCCGCTTTTGTGCGGGCGAGGACAGCTGGTTGGCCCGTAGCAGCACCAGCGACCCAAGCACATCCAAAGTCAGGGATGGCAATGGTAAACCACGATGCAACAAAAACAAGCGTCAAAATAAAGAAGGTAGCCCAGATAACACGGCGGTAAGCGCCGGATTCAGGGGCTCCTGGCCAGGTCAGCGGAAAAAGCCTTTCAAAGGCAGCAGAGAAGGACAATCTGGCGTAAACAAAATTCTTGACAAACTCTGTCAGATTCATGGCACCCTAGACAAACCGGCAAATCATACCCACAGAGAATGTTGGGTCTTCAAGCAGGCCGGTGAGCTAAACGCTGAACACAAAGGGGAAGAGACACCAAGCGAAGACGAGGATGAACCTCGCCAGCTAAGCGCCGAAGGACAGAAAAAGTGTCAGGACCCCGACTCGATGTCACATCGATCTAGCCGGTAACACCTCATATCACTTTGCGGCCTCACGCACGGTATCCCCACGGGTGTCGTCTTACCTTTTCCCGGGACCGTTTGCGCCTTTTGGCTCACGTATATGATAGTGTCGCTAGCATCCATATGATAAGGAGCCCGGGCTGACATGACTAGTCGTAAACCCAAAGTGGCACGGACTTACAGGGACAGGCATCCATGACCCAGCTTCGAACGTGTCGGTCATCAGCAAGTGGGTCCGGGCTGTAGCACTGGGCTAGCAGGACTCCGGTAAACCGGGCTGTAGCGGGCTAACAGGACTCCGGTACTCAAAGCGTGACATTTCCCCGAAGGGACAGACACAGGAACGAAGAAGGACACATGCCGG
This sequence comes from Triticum aestivum, assembly GCF_018294505.1. Classification (NCBI taxonomy): domain Eukaryota; kingdom Viridiplantae; phylum Streptophyta; class Magnoliopsida; order Poales; family Poaceae; genus Triticum; species Triticum aestivum. The sequence continues at coordinate 512,802,547 of NC_057803.1, forward strand.
CCAGCCTAAGTGTTCGAGAGCAGTAGCAAGCTACCATGGCTCAGCGGTAACACTAGGAGACATTTCCCGGTAAGAGAGGCTACTAAAGATAAACAACTAGATAGTCAGATCCCACACATACCAAGCATTTCAATCATACACACAATATGCTCGATATGTGCAAATACAACGAAGCATCACAACATGACTCTACGACACAAGTACTTTATTTAAGGCTCAGGGAGCCATACATAACATACACAAAGGTACGGGCCTCACGACCCAACATACAAGTCATACAGTCATACAAACCAGCAGCGGAAGTACATTGTCTGAGTACAGACAACTAGTAAAGTAAAAGAGGCTTGGAAAGCCTAGCTATACTACGTGGTCCTTCACAAGCTCAGGGTCACCACCTGGGCTTTAGCCTACTCGTTGATGTCAACGTCTACATAGAACCCATCAGAAGGGGTTGCAGCGTCTTCTGTAAAAAATGTAAATTATAGCAACATGAGTACAAGGTACTCAGCAAGACTTACATCAGATCCTACATACATGCATATCATCAAGAAGGGTTGGTGGAGTTATTGCAGCAAGCCAGCTTTGACTCTTGGCTAGACTATCCTACGATACTCCAACTTGAAATGGTTTTGCGCACACGAGTCCACTACTCACCACTTCAATACACTACCGAGGATCCACCTCCGTCTTCCTACGGAAGAGCCATCCTCGGCACTCACACTTATCTTGAGGCTTTTAACAGTTTCCATTTACTTGTCTATGAACTGTATAAGCAACCAAGTAGTCCTTTACCGCGGACGCGGCTATTCGAATAGATCATGATAACCCTGCAGGGGTGTACTTCTTCATACATGTTTCCACCACTTAGCGTCTGCACACGACATGTGCTCGGCAGACTTCAAGCGAAAGCCGACGTGGGTGTAGACCACGACCTACCTAAACACTTAAGCCTCTAGTCCAGGTTTATCGCCTATTCAGGTTCCATCCGCAGGGAGTCCGGTCGAGGTTTCCCATACGGCCCCGAACGATGTGAACAGGGTTCCCGAGATACCTAACGGGTATTCGGTACACCGTGCCACGTACCTACCGCATCACAGCCCACCCCTACGGTCAGCGCTGTCCACGGCCTCCAGTAGGCTACAAACACCAGAAACTACTTGCAACTCCTGGACGGAGAACTAGGGTGAATAAGAAGTCGAGAGGGTCCATTGGTTTCGGGCCCAATGCATGGTAGTAGCTGATTCTTAAATCACACATACAGATCTCAGTGCTTAAGGTCGGCTTCAATGAAACAACCCACCATGTACTCCTACATGGCCTCTCATCGATACCTTTACCAAACCGTGTTCACCACACCACTCTCATTACCGACATAATCATTTCACTCTAGCCCATCACCCAGATGAACCAGACCTGACACGACTCTAAGCGTAGCAGGCATAGCAAGGTAGGAACAACACATACATAGGGCTCAATCAACTCCTACACATGCTAGTGGGTTTCATCTAGTTACTGTGGCAATGACAGGTCATGCAGAGGAAATGGGTTCAACTACCGTAGCACACAGCAGTTTGAATCGCGTTGTCTTAATGCAGTAAAAGAGAGCAGGAGCGAGAACATGGGATTGTATCGATATGATCAAATGGTTGGTTGCTTGCCTGATGGTTCGATGCACTGATATGGTTCTTCGTTAGGGTAATCACGGTACTCCTCGGGGGCAGAACCTGTCGCAAAGGACATCGATACACAAGCATCACCAAACAATGTGCAACAATATGATGCATGCATGAAACATGGCAATATGAGTGTGTTGGGCTAATGCAACTAAAACCAGAGGGGTTTGAACAAATTTGAATCAAGGATTCAAATTTCAAATTCAAATATGGTCTTTTAAAGTGCTTTTCCTTGTTCTGCTTAAAACATCAATTTAACTTGTTTGATCATGCATGAAAATAGTACAGATGGATAGATTGGATTTTTCTGATCATTTTTCATATATAATTTGTCCAATTTGGAGTTACAGAATAAAAGTTATGAATTTTTGAAGTTTAAATAATATTCTGGAATTTCCTGATTTAATTTAAATCCAGAAAATCAATTACTGCGTCAGCCTGACGTCAGTGTGACATCAGCAGGTCAACGGAACAGGTCTGGGTCAAACCTGACAGTGGGTCCCGCATGTCAGGGTGATTATTTTAATTAAGATTTAATTAAAACTAATCCTGTATAATTAGCAGGGCTGGGCCCCACCTGTCATTGACTCAGGAGAGTCAACCAGGGCCCACCCGTGGTCAAAGTCAAAGTCGGCTGCCGGCGTTTAGCCGCCGGCGAGCCCGACGCGGCGGCGGGAGTGGTTTTGGCCATTTCGGCCACCAAATGGACCGCGGAGACCACCGGAGTGGAGCTGAGGACAAACCGCAGCTCTTGGCGGAGTCCGTTGGGGTCGGGGTGGCCGGAGTTGGCGCCGGCAACGACTTTGGCGGCCACCGGGGTTCGGTCGAGGATGAACTTGGCGCTAGAGGGGTCGGTGAGGCTCGTGGAGTGGCTAGCTAGGTGCTGTGGGACTCGGTGAGCAAGATGGACACCATTTTGTGGCCGGAGTGTGGCCGGAAGCACGTCGGCGACGAGGTCCGCGACGGTGCGGGCGTGTGATCCTCGTGCGGTGGCTACACGGCTCGGGAATGAGAGAGAGAGGGTCGGGGGAGTAGCTAGGCTCACAGCGCTCCCGTAGAGGCCACCGGCGGGGTCGGGGACGAGCTGAGGCAGCGACGGTGTTGAAAGGGATCTCCGGCGACGGCGAGCTCGGGCGAGGTCGGTGCGGTGGTCTCGGGCCGCTCGAGCACACGGGGCTCGGCTAGCTCGATGAAGTGGACGGCGGCGAAGCTCCTGGACACGGTGGCACGGCATGGGGTGGACGGAGGGCGTGGCTACGGCGAGGGGG
>NC_057803.1:512805580-512835812 GCF_018294505.1 Triticum aestivum
CATGGCTGGGGCGTGCGAGGGGGAGGAGCTGGAGAGGAGAGGGGGTGTCTGGGGGGTTCGGGGGAGAGAGAGAGGCCGGTTCACGGTGTTAGCCGGGCGAGGGAGGCGGCGAGGCGGCGAGCAGCTGCGTGGCGAGCTGCGGTGCCGCCGCCGAGCACCTTGGCTGCCTGCCTGGCAAGCCAAGCAGCTCGGTGGAGCGGTGGCCGGGCTGGGCCGGCCAGGTGGGCTGGCTGGTGGGCGACAGGTAAGCTTTTTTCATTTTCTTCTGTTTCTGTTTTTATTTAATATATCTGCAACTTTGTTGAATTTAATAAAATACCTAGGCAACTTCAAAAATCACCAAACTATTCCTGGCCCATAGTTGGATTATTTCCAACATGAAACATTTTAGTTTGGAGATATTTGAGCATTTAAATATTTTATATTATTTTAAATGCCCAAATTCAAATATTTATGATTTAATTCAAAAACCCTAGGATGGCCTAGGAAAATGTGCACCACTTTTGACAGAGGTTCTGAACCAAAGCAAAAATGATGGGCATTTTAGAAGGGCATTTCAGGTTCATTGAAAAATTATTTTAGTAACCCTAGTTGGTTTCAGAGGGGACTGGGGGTTCTGTCATCCCCATTTCAAGTTTCTGATGAAAGAGTAAACATGATGCAACACTCTAATGCATGACTAGCTAGGGTGTGACAACTCACCCCCACTCAAAAGAATCTCGTCCCGAGATTTGGGTTCCTCCGGGAAGAAGGCGGGATATTCAAGTCGAAGACGATCCTCCCTTTCCCAAGTTGCTTCATCCTCAGAATGGTGCGACCATTGAACCTTGAGAAACTTGATATTATGACGTCACGTGGTACGTTTGGCCTGATCGAGGATACGAATGGGGTAATCTCGATATGTAAGATCATCTTGGAGATCAAGCGTTTCGTGGTCCACTCCACGGATAGGATCCGAGAAGCAACGCCTGAGTTGAGAAACGTGGAAGACATCGTGAACTCTGGAGAGGTGCGGAGGTAGTTCCAACTGGTAGGCAACTTCTCCTCGTTTGGCGAGAATGCGAAAAGGTCCAATGTAACGAGGAGCCAATTTGCCTTTGATACCGAAACGATGGGTTCCCTTCAGAGGGGTGACCCGAAGATAAGCCTTCTCGTCAACTTCGAAAGTCATAGCCCTATGTTTTCGGTCATATTGACTCTTTTGACGAGATTGGGCTGTTTTCAACTTTTCACGAACGATACGAACTTGTTCTTCTGCTTCCTGAATCATATCCGGGCCAAAGAATTGTCTTTCCCCGGTCTCTGACCAGTTAAGGGGTGTTCGACATCGTCGTCCATAGAGAACTTCAAAAGGGGCTTTACCCAAGCTAGATTGATAGCTGTTGTTGTAGGCGAATTCGGCAAATGGAAGGCACTTCTCCCAGTCCATTCCGAAAGAGATAACAGAGGCTCGAAGCATGTCTTCTAGAATTTGGTTGACGCGTTCCACTTGACCACTCGACTGAGGGTGGAAAGCGGTGCTAAAGGAGAGACGGGTTCCCATAGCATTTTGGAAACTTTCCCAAAATCGAGAGGTGAAAAGACTTCCTCGATCCGAGTTAATTTCCAAAGGAACACCATGGAGAGACACTATTCGGGAGATGTACAAATCTGCCAGCTGACTAGCGGTTATACTCTCACGAACAGGTAAGAAGTGGGCTACTTTGGAAAGACGATCGACCACGACGAAAATAGCATTATTCCCTCTCTTGGTCCTAGGAAAACCGGTAATGAAATCCATACTAATTTTATCCCATTTCCATTCAGGAATAGCTAAGGGTTGAAGAGTGCCAGCAGGCCGTTGATGCTCTGCTTTTACACGACGACAGACGTCGCAATTTGCAATATACTGAGCAATTTCTCTCTTCATCCTAGTCCACCAGAACCTCTGGCGTAGGTCCTGATACATTTTAGTACTACCGGGATGAATAGTGAGAGGAGATTCATGAGCTTCCTTAAGGATTAATCGCCTTAGGTTGCGCACTTTGGGAACTACTAGTCGATTCTCGAAGTATACGACTCCTTGATCATTAATGGAGAAACAATCCGCAATTCCTTTCTGAATGTTCCTCTTGATGCGGGAGATTCCCGGATCTACCTTCTGTGCTTTGATAATTTGATCCGTAAGGGTAGGTTTTGCCACCAAGATGGAAAGAAAACCTTGAGGTACAATGTGAAGGTTAAGTTTCCGAAATTCCTCATGGATAAGCGGTTGACTTTGTTGTAACATCAGGTTGTTACAATAAGATTTACGACTTAGCGCATCAGCCATGACGTTGGCTTTCCCTGGGGTGTAGGTTATTCCTAAGTCGAAGTCTGTGATCAATTCAACCCAACGTCTCTGCCTGAGATTCAAATCCGGTTGGGTGAAAATGTACTTCAGACTTTGGTGATCAGTGAATATTTCACAACGATTACCGAGGAGGTAATGTCGCCAGGTCTTAAGTGCATAGACTACGGCTGCAAGCTCTAGATCATGAGTAGGATAATTCTCCTCATGTGGGTGCAATTGCCGTGAAGCGTAAGCAATTACGTGTCGATCTTGCATGAGAATGCAACCTAGTCCTTGTCGCGAGGCGTCGCAGTAGATAACGAAGTCCTTGGAGAAGTCTGGCGGTACCAGCACGGGAGCAGAGGTCAAGCGTCTTTTCAGTTCCTGAAAGCTGTGCTCACATTGTGGAGTCCATTCGAACTTCTTATCTTTCTTGAGGAGTTCGGTTAGAGGTTTAGCAACTTTGGAAAAGTTCTCGACAAAGCGACGGCAATAGCTCGCTAAGCCTAGAAAACTCCGAACTTGCTTGACCGATTCAGGTGGAGTCCAATTAAGGACGGCTTGAACTCGCTCAGGGTTAACAGCAATACCTTTACCAGATATTACATGACCCAGATAGGTCACTTCTGACAACCAGAATTCACATTTAGAAAATTTGGCATAAAGGCGATGCTCTCGAAGTTTCTTCAACACTAGCCTTAAATGTTCGGCATGTTCTTCCTCATTCTTGGAGTAGATGAGTATATCATCGAGATAAACTACGACGAATTTATCCAAATACTCCATGAAGATTGAGTTCATTAACCGAGAAAAGGTGGCTGGAGCGTTGGTTAAACCGAAGGACATGACGGTGTACTCGTATTGGCCATAACGAGTAACAAAGGCCGTTTTAGGAATGTCCCCGTTTCTGATTTTGATTTGATGGTAGCCCAACCTCAAATCCATCTTGGAGAAGACTGAGGATCCAGCGAGCTGATCATACAGATCGTTGATCCTGGGAAGTGGATATTTGTTCTTGATTGTGACCAAATTGATAGGTCGGTAATCTACAACCATCCGGTCCGTACCATCCTTCTTCTTGACGAATAGGACGGGGCAAGCCCACGGAGATGAACTAGGGTGGATGAAACCCTTTTTCAAGGATTCATCGAGTTGTTTCTTAAGCTCGGCTAGTTCTAGTGGTGCCATCTTATAGGGTCTTCTAGCAATCGGAACGGTTCCGGGGATGAGGTCGATTACGAACTCAACATCCCTGTCAGGTGGAACACCTGGCAATTCCTCTGGAAAGACATCCGGGAAGTCACAGACTACCGGCACGTCCTCAAGGTCTGGCAAGGGGCTGGCGTTAAGAGAATATAATTGTCGCTTGGCTATTCGGGTCAAGACATTGACTATCTTCCCCGAAGGATGGGTGAGTTGAACAGTCCTAGAGAAGCAATCAATTTTGGCTTGATGAGCTGACATCCAGTCCATACCCAAAATGATATTAATATCTGAAGATTTAAGGGCTATCAAAGATGCGAGAAAAACAAGTCTGTCGACTTGGATTTCATTTCCATGGCTTACTCTAGAAGTTTGCCATTTGGATCCCGGAGTTTGAATTACCATAGAGGTTGGCATATCACCGAATGCGACGTTATGCAAGCGAGCATAGTTTTCAGATATAAAAGAATGAGAGGCTCCTGTATCGAAAAGAACGGATGCCGGGTGGCAATTAACAAGAAGCGTACCGAGAACGACGTTGGGATCCTCTTGAGCTTCTTCGGCAGAGATACAGTTGACATGGCCACGTGAAGCGGTGACCGGCTTGGCGTGGAATATTTTTCCTGTCGGCTTGCCACGGCCAACAGCTTTAGCAGATTGATTGGGGTTGGTCTGGGGACACTCACGCATATAGTGACCAGATTCCCCACATTTGAAACAAGTCACGGAACTGGTACGTGGAGGAGCATTGTTAGTTGGACCCCCATAGGGCTTGGCTGGAGCAGACTGTTGAACGGGGCGAGGCGCCTGGAAAGATGGCCTCGGTGTGAACCTGGGTGGCAGGGCGGTGTTGGGCACCCACACGCGGCGCTTCTGAGGACCAGCACCGGATGAGGAACCCATATCACGGCCATGCTTGCGTGTTGCGTCATAGTCAGTCTGACCAGTTTCAGCACTGATGGCTTTGTTGACAAGTTTCTGAAAAGATGTGCACTCATGCAGACGGAGGTCGCGGCGAAGCTCAGGACTAAGGCCCTTACGGAACCTTGCTTGCTTCTTGGCGTCAGTAGACACTTCCTCAGTTGCATATCGGGCGAGATTACCAAACTCCCTGCTATAGGCATCCACAGAAAGTCGGCCTTGGGTGAAACTGCAAAATTCTTCACGTTTACGGTCCATGAGACCCTCCGGAATGTGATGTTCACGGAAAGCCTCGCTGAACTCAGCCAAAGTAGTGACATGGCCCGCTGGCCGCATAGCTCCATAATTCTCCCACCATAGACTGGCGGGGCCTTCAAGATGATATGCAGCAAAGGTGACCTTGTCAACCTCAGCTACTAGCGCGGAACGCAGCTTGTGAGAGATACTGTGAAGCCAATCATCAGCGTCGAGAGGCTCGACGGAGTGGTGGAACGTGGGTGGATGCAATTTGATAAAATCACTGAGTGACACCACGTTAGCCCTCTGATGGTGTGTTGTATTCTGTTCAATACGCTCCAACAAACGGTTGGTCTCCCGCTTGTTTCTCTCAGCTTCCATCATAACCTCGGCTAGTGAAGGGGGATGAGGCAGATTTGCATCCCTGGCTTCACTGCCTTCGGCCTGCTCTTGGGAAGCAGGGTTAGCGCGCGTGTTGACCATCCTAGGTAACCAAGACAATGATTTAGTCAGGATGGTAAAATTCCGACATAGGATACATAATGTAAGGAATAAGTCGGAATGCAAGATGATCATCCGTATGACATGGTTGATACAGAAACTGCTTCTTTTATTCCATCGTCATACACACCATACAGGGTTTAGTACAAGACCAAACAAAGTACTATTACGGTGAAAAAGGATTACATCTCATCGGAGGCATTCCAAGCTCCTATACATTATTTTTCTACACCTCCGGAAGAGTACAAGCTAAGTCATATCCCACGAGTCACGCGGGACGATAGACGACACAGCTAGTGCGGACTAGTGATACTACCACTAACTCAGACCGATCCGTAGTAGTCCTCGTAGAAGTCACCTCCATAGGCTAGAAGTTCAACATGATCATCCGGAAACAGACGGTCTCGCGGAGCTTGTGGACCATAGGGGCTAGGATGAGGCCTCAGACCAGCAAACGGTGGCCTGCCGGGACCGCGAGGTGGGGTGATGCCTCCTACATCACGCCAAACCATCACGTCCGGCAGAGCAGATCTCACAGGATAGAGATCGCGCATATCTGAATATCCAGCTTGCACCGCCGGTGCGAACCGAGTCAACGTGGCCCAGTGGTCAGCACGGGTATTGAAGAGCTCTAACCTTAAGGCCCGATTTTCACGGTCCTTATCCTTGAGCATCTCAGCAGTGGTGCGAGTCCGTGAATCCTCCTGAGTGGGGTCAGCATAGATAGCCTGGAGATACTCTTGTGCTCCCGGAAGTGATCCTGGCATATACCGAAATAAACCAGATCTGACTCGCATAATGGTCATCATAGAGTAGGCGGCGTCCTGCACAGCCATCTCAATAGTAACCCCGAGTCCATAGGAACAGTGAAGAGGCTCGGTGGATCCAGGATAAGATGGAAATATCCTGACAGTGCAGAGATACTGGCTTTGATTAAAATCTCGGAATTTCTCTTCGACCGTGTACTCGAGATACCAGCGGTATCCAGCCTCAGTCATTACCCTGACCAACTTAGCAGTATGGCCGGGTACATCTAGACATCGAGTCAGGCGAACCACTTGATTGAGGTCGCGAGTGGCCATCTGAAAGCACAATCATAATGCAAAGGCATTAGAATTTCTAGCAAAATTTCGGCAGCATAACAGCTGTAAGTGCTCAAGAAGGATTTGAGACATTTGACAAAGGATTTCGTACACACTCAACATCATCACCTCAAAGTTCTGAAACCATTCTAACAACATAATGTGGTAGTAGATCTGAACTAGGCTTGTAACCATCAAACCTATAAGGTACTACTGATTAGTAACACGTGATCCTGATAGAGAGAATAGATCCTAATTCCTTAACCCCCGGTGGAAGAATGGACTGACTCAGATCAGAAAGTCATAAGGTATAAGGAGTAAAAAGAGCCTTAAGTTCCAACCCACAAACAATTCCCCTACATATAACTAAAGAATTTCTAGACTCAACATCGACCAGTTTGGCTTGGAGAACCTACAGGCAGTCCGGCTCTGATACCAACGCTGTCAGGACCCCGACTCGATGTCACATTGATCTAGCCGGTAACACCTCATATCACTTTGCGGCCTCACGCACGGTATCCCCACGGGTGTCGTCTTACCTTTTCCCGGGACCGTTTGCGCCTTTTGGCTCACGTATATGATAGTGTCGCTAGCATCCATATGATAAGGAGCCCGGGCTGACATGACTAGTCGTAAACCCAAAGTGGCACGGACTTACAGGGACAGGCATCCATGACCCAGCTTCGAACGTGTCGGTCATCAGCAAGTGGGTCCGGGCTGTAGCACTGGGCTAGCAGGACTCCGGTAAACCGGGCTGTAGCGGGCTAACAGGACTCCGGTACTCAAAGCGTGACATTTCCCCGAAGGGACAGACACAGGAACGAAGAAGGACACATGCCGGCCAGCCTAAGTGTACCAGAGCAGTAGCAAGCTACCATGGCTCAGCGGTAACACTAGGAGACATTTCCCGGTAAGAGAGGCTACTAAAGATAAACAACTAGATAGTCAGATCCCACACATACCAAGCATTTCAAACATACACACAATATGCTCGATATGTGCAAATACAACGAAGCATCACAACATGACTCTATGACACAAGTACTTTATTTAAGGCTCAGGGAGCCATACATATCATACACACAGGTACGGGTCACACGACCCAACATACAAGTCATACAGTCATACAAGCCAACAGCGGAAGTAACTTGTCTGAGTACAGACAACTAGTAAAATAAAAGAGGCTTGGAAGCCTAACTATACTATGTGGTCCATCACAAGCTCAGGGTCACCACCTGGGTCTTTAGCCTACTCGTTGATGTCAACGTCTACATAGAACCCATCAGAAGGGGTTGCAACGTCTTCTATAAAAATGTAGATTATAGCAACATGAGTACAAAGGTACTCAGCAAGACTTACATCAGATCCTACATACATGCATAGTATCAAGAAGGGTTGGTGGAGTTATTGCAGCAAGCCAGCTTTGACTCCTGGCTAGACTATCCTACGATACTCCATTTGAAATAGTTTTGCGCACTCGAGTCCACTATTCACCACTTCAATACACTACCGAGGATCCACCTCCGTCTTCCTACGGAAGAGCCATCCTCGGCACTCACACTTATCTTGAGGCTTTTAATAGTTTCCATTTACTTGTCTATGAACTGTATAGGCAACCAAGTAGTCCTTTACCGCGGACGCGGCTATTCGAATAGATCATGATAACCCTGCAGGGGTGTACTTCTTCATACACGCTCTCACCACTTATCGTCGTTTACACGACATGTACTCGGCAACCTTCAAGCGGAAGCCCAACGTGGGTGTCGGCCACGACCTACCTAATCACCTAAGCCTCCAGTCCAGGTTTATCGCCTATTCAGGTTCATTGAAGAATTATTTTAGTAACCCTAATTGGTTTCAGAGGGAACTGGGGGTTCTGTCATCCCCATTTCAAGTTTCTGATGAAAGAATAAACATGATGCAACACTCTAATGCATGACTAGCTAGGGTGTGACAACTCACCCCCACTCAAAAGAATCTCGTCCCGAGATTTGGGTTCCTCCGAGAAGAAGGCGGGGTACTCGAGTCGAAGACGATCCTCCCTTTCCCAAGTTGCTTCATCTTCAGAATGGTGCGACCATTGAACCTTGAGAAACTTGATATTATGACGTCGCGTGGTACGCTCGGCTTGATCGAGGATACGAATGGGGTACTCTCGATATGTAAGATTATCTTGGAGATCAAGCGTTTCGTGGTCCACTTCACGGATAGGATCCGAGAAGCAACGCCTGAGTTGAGAAACGTGGAAGACATCGTGAACTCTGGAGAGGTGCGGAGGTAGTTCCAATTGGTAGGCAACTTCTCCTCGTTTGGCAAGAATGCGAAAAGGTCCAATGTAACGAGGAGCCAATTTGCCTTTGATACCGAAGCGATGGGTTCCCTTCAGAGGGGTGACCTGAAGATAAGCCTTCTCGTCAACCTCGAAAGTCATAGCCTTATGTTTTCGGTCATATTGACTCTTTTGACGAGATTGGGCTGTTTTCAACTTTTCACGAACGATACGAACTTGTTCTTCTGCTTCCTGAATCATATCCGGGCCAAAGAATTGTCTTTCCCCGGTCTCTGACCAGTTAAGGGGTGTTCGACATTGTCGTCCATAGAGAACTTCAAAAGGGGCTTTACCCAAGCTAGATTGATAGCTGTTGTTGTAAGCGAATTCGGCAAATGGAAGGCACTTCTCCCAGTCCATTCCGAAAGAGATAACAAAGGCTCGAAGCATGTCTTCTAGAATTTGGTTGACGCGTTCCACTTGACCACTTGACTGAGGGTGGAAAGCGGTGCTAAAGGAGAGACGGGTTCCCATAGCATTTTGGAAACTTTCCCAAAATCGAGAGGTGAAAAGACTTCCTCGATCCGAATTGATTTCCAAAGGAACACCATGGAGGGACACTATTCGGGAGATGTATAAGTCTGCTAGCTGACTAGCGGTTATACTCTCACGAACAGGTAGGAAATGAGCTACTTTGGAAAGACGATCGACCACGACGAAGATAGCATTATTCCCTCTCTTGGTCCTGGGAAAACCGGTAATGAAATCCATACCAATTTTATCCCATTTCCATTCAGGAATAGCTAAGGGTTGAAGGGTGCCAGCAGGCCGTTGATGCTCTGCTTTTACACGACGACAGACGTCGCAATTGGCAATATACTGAGCAATTTCTCTCTTCATCCTAGTCCACCAGAACCTCTGGCGTAGGTCCTGATACATTTTAGTACTACCGGGATGAATGGTGAGAGGAGATTCATGGGCTTCCTTAAGGATTAATCGCCTTAGGTTGCGCACTTTGGGAACTACTAATCGATCCCCGAAGTACACGACTCCTTGATCATTAACGGAGAAACAATTCGCAATTCCTTTCTGAATGTTCCTCTTGATGCGGGAGATTCCCGGATCTACCTTCTGTGCTTTGATGATTTGATCCGTAAGGGTAGGTTTTGCCACCAAGGTGGAGAGAAAACCTTGAGATACAATGTGAAGGTTAAGCTTCCGAAATTCCTCATGGAGAAGCGGTTGACTTTGTTGTAACATCAGGTTGTTACAATAAGATTTACGACTTAGCGCATCAGCCATGACGTTGGCTTTCCCTGGGGTATAGGTTATCCCTAGGTCGAAGTCAGTGATCAATTCAACCCAACGTCTTTGCCTGAGATTCAAATCCGGTTGGGTGAAAATATACTTCAGACTTTGGTGATCAGTGAATATTTCGCAACGATTACCGAGGAGGTAATGTCGCCAGGTCTTAAGTGCATAGACTACGGCTGCAAGTTCTAGATCATGAGTAGGATAATTCTCCTCATGTGGGTGCAATTGCCGTGAAGCGTAAGCAATTACGTGTCGATCTTGCATGAGAATGCAACCTAGTCCTTGTCGCGAGGCGTCGCAGTAGATAACGAAGTCCTTGGAGAAGTCTGGCGGTACCAGCACGGGAGCAGAGGTCAGGCGTCTTTTCAGTTCCTGAAAGCTGTGCTCACATTGTGGAGTCCATTCGAACTTCTTATCTTTCTTGAGGAGTTCGGTTAGAGGTTTAGCAACTTTGGAAAAGTTCTCGACAAAGCGACGGCAATAGCTCGCTAAGCCTAGAAAACTCCGAACTTGCTTGACCGATTCAGGTGGAGTCCAATTAAGGACGGCTTGAACTCGCTCAGGGTTAACAGCAATACCTTTACCAGATATTACATGACCCAGATAGGTCACTTCTGACAACCAGAATTCACATTTAGAAAATTTGGCATAAAGGCGATGCTCTCGAAGTTTCTTCAACACTAGCCTTAAATGTTCGGCATGTTCTTCCTCATTCTTGGAGTAGATGAGTATATCATCGAGATAAACTACGACGAATTTATCCAAATACTCCATGAAGATTGAGTTCATTAACCGAGAAAAGGTGGCTGGAGCGTTGGTTAAACCGAAGGACATGACGGTGTACTCGTATTGGCCATAACGAGTAACAAAGGCCGTTTTAGGAATGTCCCCGTTTCTGATTTTGATTTGATGGTAGCCCAACCTCAAATCCACCTTGGAGAAGATCGAGGATCCAGCGAGCTGATCATACAGGTCGTTGATCCTGGGAAGCGGGTATTTGTTCTTGATTGTGACCAAATTGACAGGTCGGTAATCTACAACCATCCGGTCCGTACCATCCTTCTTCTTAACGAATAGGACGGGGCAAGCCCACGGAGATGAACTAGGGCGAATGAAACCCTTTTTCAAGGATTCATCGAGTTGTTTCTTAAGCTCGGCTAGTTCTAGGGGTGCCATCTTATAGGGTCTTCTAGCAATCGAAACGGTTCCGGGGATGAGGTCTATTACGAACTCAACATCCCTGTCAGGTGGAACACCTGGCAATTCCTCTGGAAAGACATCCGGGAAGTCACAGACTACCGGCACGTCCTCAAGGTCTGGCAAAGGGCTGGCGTTAAGAGAATATAATTGTCGCTTGGCTATTCGGGTCAAGACATTGACTATCTTCCCCGAAGGATGGGTGAGTTGAACAGTCCTAGAGAAGCAATCAATTTGGGCATGATGAGCTGACATCCAGTCCATACCCAGAATGATATTAATATCTGAAAATTTAAGGGCTATCAAAGACGCGAGGAAAACAAGTCTGTCGACTTGGATTTCATTTCCATGGCTTACTCTAGAAGTTTGCCATTTGGATCCCGGAGTTTGAATTACCATAGAGGTTGGCATATCACCGAATGCGACGTTATGCAAGCGAGCATAGTTTTCAGATATAAAAGAATGAGAGGCTCCTGTATCGAAAAGAACAGATGCCGGGTGGCAATTAACAAGAAGCGTACCGAGAACGACGTTGGGATCCTCTTGAGCTTCTTCGGCAGAGATACAGTTGACATGGCCACGTGAAGCGGTGACCGGCTTGGCGTGGAATATTTTTCCTGTCGGCTTGCCACGGCCAACATCTTTAGCAGATTGATTGGGGTTGGTCTGGGGGCACTCACGCATATAGTGACCAGATTCCCCACATTTGAAACAAGTCACGGAACTGGTACGTGGAGGAGCATTATTGGTTGGACCCCCATAGGGCTTGGCTGGAGCAGACTGTTGAACGGGGCGAGGCGCCTGGAAAGATGGCCTCGGTGTGAACCTGGGTGGCAGGGCGGTGTTGGGCACCCACACGCGGCGCTTCTGAGGACCAGCACCGGATGAGGAACCCATATCACGGCCATGCTTGCGTGTTGCGTCATAGTCAGTCTGACCAGTTTCAGCACTGATGGCTTTGTTGACAAGTTTCTGAAAAGATGTGCACTCATGCAGACGGAGGTCGCGGCGAAGCTCAGGACTAAGGCCCTTACGGAACCTTGCTTGCTTCTTGGCGTCAGTAGAAACTTCCTCAGTTGCATATCGTGCGAGATTACCAAACTCCCTGCTGTAAACATCCACAGAAAGTCGGCCTTGGGTGAAACTGCAAAATTCTTCACGTTTACGGTCCATGAGACCCTCCGGAATGTGATGTTCACGGAAAGCCTCGCTGAACTCAGCCCAAGTAGTGACATGGCCCGCTGGGCGCATAGCTCCATAATTCTCCCACCATAGACTGGCGGGGCCTTCAAGATGATATGCAGCAAAGGTGACCTTGTCAGCCTCTGCTACCAGCGCGGAACGCAGTTTGTGAGAGATACTGCGAAGCCAGTCATCAGCGTCGAGAGGCTCGACGGAGTGGTGGAACGTGGGTGGATGCAATTTGATAAAATCACTGAGTGACACCACGTTAGCCCTCTGATGGTGTGCTGTATTCTGTTCAATACGCTCCAACAAACGGTTTGTCTCCCGCTTGTTTCTCTCAGCTTCCATCATAACCTCGGCTAGTGAAGGGGGATGAGGCAGATTTGCATCCCTGGCTTCACTGCCTTCGGCCTGCTCTTGGGAAGCAGGGTTAGCGCGCGTGTTGACCATCCTAGGTAAACAAGACAATGATTTAGTCAGGATGGTAAAATTCCGACATAGGATACATAATGTAAGGAATAACTCGGAATGCAAGATGATCATCCGTATGACATGGTAGATACAGAAACTGCTTCTTTATTCCATCGTCATACACACCATACAGGGTTTAGTACAAGACCAAACAAAGTACTATTACGGTGAAAGAGGATTACATCTCATCGAAGGCATCCCAAGCTCCTATACATTATTTTTCTACACCTCCGGAAGGAGTACAACTAGGTCATATCCCACGAGTCACGCGGGACGATAGACGACACAGCTAGTGCGAACTAGGGATACTACCACTAACTCAGACCGATCCGTAGTAGTCCTCGTAAAAGTCACCTCCATAGCCTGGAAGCTCAACATGTTCATTCGGAAACAGACGATCTCGCGGAGCTTGTGGACCATAGGGGCTAGGATGAGGCCTTGGACCAACAAACGGTGGCCTGCGGGGACCGTGAGGTGGGGTGATGCCTCCTACATCACGCCAAACTATCACGTCTGGCAGAGCAGATCTCACAGGATAGAGATCGCGCATATCTGAGATTCCAGCTTGCACCGCCGGTGCGAACCGAGTCAACGTGGCCCAGTGGTCAGCACGGGTATTGAAGAGCTCTAACCTTAAGGCCCGATTTTCACGGTCCTTATCCTCGAGCATCTCAGCAGTGGTGCGAGTCCGTGAATCCTCCTGAGTGGAGTCAGCATAGATAGCCTGGAGATACCCTTGTGCTCCCGGAAGTGATCCTGGCATATACCGGAAATCAGAGTCCCGAAATAAACCAGATCTGACTCGCATAATGGTCATCATAGAGTAGGCGGCGTCCTGCACAGCCATCTCAATAGTAACCCCGAGTCCATAGGAGCAGTGAAGAGGCTCGGTGGATCCAGGATAAGATGGAAATATCCTGACAGTGCAGAGATACTGGCTTTGATTGAAGTCCCGGAATTGCTCTTCGACCGTGTACTCAGGATACCAGCGGTATCCAGCCTCAGTCATTACCCTGACCAACTTGGTCATTGCTCTTCGACCGTGTACTCAGTATGGCCAGGTACATCTAGGCATCGAGTCAGGCGAACCACTTGATTGAGGTCGCGAGTGGCCATCTGAAAGCATAATCATAATGCAAAGGCATTAGAATTTCTAGCAAAATTTCGGCAGCATAACAGCTGTAAATGCTCAAGAAGGATTTTGAGACATTTGACAAAGGATTTCGTACACACTCAACATCATCATATCAAAGTTCTGAATCCATTCTAACAACATAATGTGGTGGTAGAACTGAACTAGGCTTGTAACCATCAAACTTATAAGGTACTACTGATTAGTAACACGTGATCCTGATAGAGAGAACAGGTCCTAATTCCTTAACCCCCGGTGGAAGAATGGACTGACTCAGATCAGAAAGTCATAAGGTACAAGGAGTAAAAAGAGCCTTACGTTCCAACCCACAAACAATTCCCCTACATATAACTAAAGAATTTCTAGACTCAACATCGACCAGTTTGGCTTGGAGAACCTACAGGCAGTCCGGCTCTGATGCCAACGCTGTCAGGACCCCGACTCGATGTCACATCGATCTAGCCGGTAACACCTCATATCACTTTGCGGCCTCACGCACGGTATCCCCACGGGTGTCGTCTTACCTTTGCCCGGGACCGTTTGCGCCTTTTGGCTCACGTATATGATAGTGTCGCTAGCATCCATATGATAAGGAGCCCGGGCTGACATGACTAGTCGTAAACCCAAAGTGGCACAGACTTACAGGGACAGGCATCCATGACCCAGCTTCGAACGTGTCGGTCATCAGCAAGTGGGTCCAGGCTGTAGCACTGGGCTAGCAGGACTTCGGTAAACCGGGCTGTAGCGGGCTAACAGGACTCCGGTACTCAAAGCGTGACGTTTCCCCGAAGGGACAGACACAGGAACGAAGAAGGACACATGCCGGCCAGCCTAAGTGTTCCAGAGCAGTAGCAAGCTACCATGGCTCAGCGGTAACACTAGGAGACATTTCCCGGTAAGAGAGGCTACTAAAGATAAACAACTAGATAGTCAGATCCCACACATACCAAGCATTTCAATCATACACACAATATGCTCGATATGTGCAAATACAACGAAGCATCACAACATGACTCTATGACACAAGTACTTTATTTAGGGCTCAGGGAGCCATACATAACATACACAAAGGTACGGGTCTCACGACCCAACATACAAGTCATACAGTCATACAAACCAGCAGCGGAAGTAACTTGTCTGAGTACAGACAACTAGTAAAATAAAAGAGGCTTGGAAAGCCTAACTATACTACGTGGTCCTCCACAAGCTCAGGGTCACCACCTGGGTCTTTAGCCTACTCGTTGATGTCAACGTCTACATAGAACCCATCAGAAGGGGTTGCAGCGTCTTCTGTAAAAATGTAGATTATAGCAACATGAGTACAAAGGTACTCAGCAAGACTTACATCAGATCCTACATACATGCATAGTATCAAGAAGGGTTGGTGGAGTTATTGCAGCAGGCCAGCTTTGACTCTTGGCTAGACTATCCTACGATACTCCAACTTGAAATGGTTTTGCGCACACGAGTCCACTACTCACCACTTCAATACACTACCGAGGATCCACCTCCGTCTTCCTACGGAAGAGCCATCCTCAGCACTCACACTTATCTTGAGGCTTTTAACAGTTTCCATTTACTTGTCTATGAACTGTATAGGCAACCAAGTAGTCCTTTACCGCGGACGCGGCTATTCGAATAGATCATGTTAACCCTGCAGGGGTGTACTTCTTCATACACGCTCTCACCACTTACCGTCGCTTACACGACATGTACTCGGCAACCTTCAAGCGGAAGCCCAACGTGGGTGTCGGCCACGACCTACCTAATCACCTAAGCCTCCAGTCCAGGTTTATCGCCTATTCGGGTTCCATCCGCAGGGAGTCCGGCCGAGGTTTCCCATACGGCCCCGAACGATGTGAACAGGGTTCCCGAGATACCTAACGGGTATTCGGTACACCGTGCCACGTACCTACCGCATCACAGCCCACCCCTACGGTCAGCGCTGTCCACGGCCTCCAGTAGGCTACAAACACCAGAAACTACTTGCAACTCCTGGACGGAGAACTAGGGTGAATAAGAAGTCGAGAGGGTCCATTGGTTTCGGGCCCAATGCATGGTAGTAGCTGATTCTTAAATCACACATACAGATCTCAGTGCTTAAGGTCGGCTTCAATGAAACAACCCACCATGTACTCCTACATGGCCTCTCATCGATACCTTTACCAAACCGTGTTCACCACACCACTCTCATTACCGACATAATCATTTCACTCTAGCCCATCACCCAGATGAACCAGACCTGACACGACTCTAAGCGTAGCAGGCATAGCAAGGTAGGAACAACACATACATAGGGCTCAATCAACTCCTACACATGCTAGTGGGTTTCATCTAGTTACTGTGGCAATGACAGGTCATGCAGAGGAAATGGGTTCAACTACCGTAGCACACAGCAGTTTGAATCGCGTTGTCTTAATGCAGTAAAAGAGAGCAGGAGCGAGAACATGGGATTGTATCGATATGATCAAATGGTTGGTTGCTTGCCTGATGGTTCGATGCACTGATATGGTTCTTCGTTAGGGTAATCACGGTACTCCTCGGGGGCAGAACCTGTCGCAAAGGACATCAATACACAAGCATCACCAAACAATGTGCAACAATATGATGCATGCATGAAACATGGCAATATGAGTGTGTTGGGCTAATGCAACTAAAACCAGAGGGGTTTGAACAAATTTGAATCAAGGATTCAAATTTCAAATTCAAATATGGTCTTTTAAAGTGCTTTTCCTTGTTCTGCTTAAAACATCAATTTAACTTGTTTGATCATGCATGAAAATAGTACAGATGGATAGATTGGATTTTTCTGATCATTTTTCATATATAATTTGTCCAATTTGGAGTTACAGAATAAAAGTTATGAATTTTTGAAGTTTAAATAATATTTTGGAATTTCCTGATTTAATTTAAATCCAGAAAATCAATTACTGCGTTAGCCTGACGTCAGTGTGACGTCAGCAGGTCAACGGAACAGGTCTGGGTCAAATCTGACAGTGGGTCCCGCATGTCAGGGTGATTATTTTAATTAAGATTTAATTAAAACTAATCCTGTATAATTAGCAGGGCTGGGCCCCACCTGTCATTGACTCAGGAGAGTCAACCAGGGCCCACCCGTGGTCAAAGTCAAAGTCGGTTGCCGGCGTTTAGCCGCCGGCGAGCCCGACGCGGCGGCGGGAGTGGTTTTGGCCATTTCGGCCACCAAATGGACCGCGGAGACCACCGGAGTGGAGCTGAGGACAAACCGCAGCTCTTGGCGGAGTCCGTTGGGGTCGGGGTGGCCGGAGTTGGCGCCGGCGACGACTTTGGCGGCCACCGGGGTTCGGTCGAGGATGAACTTGGCGCTAGAGGGGTCGGTGAGGCTCGTGGAGTGGCTAGCTAGGTGCTGTGGGACTCGGTGAGCAAGATGGACACCATTTTGTGGCCGGAGTGTGGCCGGAAGCACGTCGGCGACGAGGTCCGCGACGGTGCGGGCGTGTGATCCTCGTGCGGTGGCTACACGGCTCGGGAATGAGAGAGAGAGGGTCGGAGGAGTAGCTAGGCTCACAGCGCTCCCGTAGAGGCCACCGGCGGGGTCGGGGACGAGCTGAGGCAGCGACGGCGTTGAAAGGGATCTCCGGCGACGGCGAGCTCGGGCGAGGTCGGTGCGGTGGTCTCGGGCCGCTCGAGCACACGGGGCTCGGCTAGCTCGATGAAGTGGACGGCGGCGAAGCTCCTGGACACGGTGGCACGGCGTGGGGTGGACGGAGGGCGTGGCTACGGCGAGGGGGTGGCGGCGATGGCGTCGGCCATGGCTGGGGCGTGCGAGGGGGAGGAGCTGGAGAGGAGAGGGGGTGTCTGGGGGTTTCGGGGGAGAGAGAGAGGCCGGTTCACGGCGTTAGCCGGGCGAGGGAGGCGGCGAGGCAGCGAGCAGCTGCATGGCGAGCTGCGGTGCCGCCGCCGAGCACCTTGGCTGCCTGCCTGGCAAGCCAAGCAGCTCGCTGGAGCGGTGGCCAGGCTGGGCCGGCCAGGTGGGCTGGCTGGTGGGCGACAGGTAAGCTTTTTTCATTTTCTTCTGTTTCTGTTTTTATTTAATATATCTGCAACTTTGTTGAATTTAATAAAATACCTAGGCAACTTCAAAAGTCACCAAACTATTCCTGGCCCATAGTTGGATTATTTCCAACATGAAACATTTTAGTTTGGAGATATTTGAGCATTTAAATATTTTATATTATTTTAAATCCCCAAATTCAAATATTTATGATTTAATTCAAAAACCCTAGGATGGCCTAGGAAAATGTGCACCACTTTTGACAGAGGTTCTGAACCAAAGCAAAAATGATGGGCATTTTAGAAGGGCATTTCAGGTTCATTGAAAAATTATTTTAGTAACCCTAGTTGGTTTCAGAGGGGACTGGGGGTTCTGTCATCCCCATTTCAAGTTTCTGATGAAAGAGTAAACATGATGCAACACTCTAATGCATGACTAGCTAGGGTGTGACAAAAAGTTCCCACCAGAGGTTAAAACAGTAAACGTGATCCGTGTGACAAAGAGGAGAAGCAAGCATGCACTCTGAGGCACACGCGCCATAGAGCACGTCACCTCTAGGTTCAACCTCTGGTTGGCCTGCCCGATCACTTTTGATCGTAGGGATCACGAGACAAATATCCGGCACGAAGGACTGACAGCCTTGGTGTTAGACCTTATAATAAATGCGTACCATTTCACATGAGTCCTCATCGACAGCGGCAGTGATCTAAATCTGATATATCAGGACACAGTCCGCAAAATGGGGATAGACCCGACATAAATAAGCCACAGTAATACTACCTTCAAGGGAGTAATACCAGGCCAAGAGGCCCTCTGTACGGGCTCTCTACTACTACAGGTGGTATTCGGTTCTCCCGCTAACTTCCGAAGCGAAAGGTTAACTTTTCACATCGCCCCATTCTGAAGTGGTTATCAAGCACTAGTCGGTAGAACGGCTTTCGCTCGTTTTAACGCAATACCGCATTATGCTTTTCTCAAGCTTAAGATGCCCGGTCCACATGGCATCATCTTAGTTAGCGGAAATACCAAACGTTTCTTACGTACCGAAGAGGATGCGGCGGCTCTAACAGCCACAAACTAGACGGCCTCACCAACCAGAAAAAATGGCAGGTCGTCAAGATCACCGACACGGTTAAACGAATCCGGCATTCCATCATATATACATGAGATTGGTTTGACGATCAAACCCTCATAAATGATACCAGGGGCTTCCTGCGTGTAATCAGGGCCAGCCCGACTCAACTTGGCTTCTCTTGAATTTTGATAGTTCATTGATAATAAACAATTCTTCTTTTTGGCACGGCAACTTTCACCTAAGTTCTTTCCTTTTACAGATGACGATCGTGCTACACCCATCCAGGACACGGCACCACGGAGACACAGGCGCAGACGTGCAGCATGGACCAGCCCAAAGGTTTCTTTTTAGATTAAGACCCTGCGTAAACCTTTTTTACTTTCTCTTGTTGCTCACATCCTTCGGATACTGCACACAACCGAGAAGGATGCTGGCGTTATCGGCATGTGGCCACGTTAGGATTTTGCACGTATCTAGACACATGGGGTTTCTTATTAAGGGCATTTTTTAGCCCGGTATATGTTATAAAGACACCTTAGGGAGTGTTCGGCGTCGCAAGTTTGGCCCTATATGCATCAGCTCTGAATCATGTCTTTGGTCACATGTTGGGTTTGCCCGGCTCCCATGTTTTGGTACCTTACGTTCCATTATATCGGCTAAGGTAGCACTGGGAGAACTACTGTGATTGTGCCCTAGTTCATCCGGATGAGCACCTCAGTAGAGAAAGCCAAAAACTGACTATCATGATATAGCGAGAGACTGGTCAACCAATCAATGACTCATCGGAATATTCGGGATTCCTCCGCATTAACGAAGGGCCGTTTCCCGGTCATGTACGTACGCGCCCCGTATTCAGACGAGCGCAGAAGTACTAGGGTCTAAATAGTAGCCCCACCGTCAAACTCCTATGGCTAAGTGAAAGTGTTAAAGCAATATAGTCCAATTAACTCATTCGCTGTGATATCACCTCCTTAATGGACCAAGACGTTGGATCAAGTGTGGATATGCATTTTCTGCGAACACCCCGCATT
The DNA here is from genome assembly GCF_018294505.1 of Triticum aestivum. Lineage (NCBI taxonomy): Eukaryota > Viridiplantae > Streptophyta > Magnoliopsida > Poales > Poaceae > Triticum > Triticum aestivum. The sequence continues at coordinate 512,825,543 of NC_057803.1, forward strand.
ATATGCGTGGGGCGGAAGCCGACGACTGCAAACTTTCAGGTTATATACATATATACATAAACGGCCGCATAGGAGGCATCATAGTACTTTCAGGCAAAAGTATAAATACAGCCTTGATAATTCAATAAAACATTGTTTTTACAATGGGAATACATGTCACTATAACATAATATTCTTCGAGCACTGAGCCTCTATCGAAGCACTTCTTCAAAGTAGTGCTCGGCAGCCACTCGGCCTAAGGCCGAACCCTGTGTCGCAACAGTGGTGGCCTCCATCTCCACCCAGTATGTCTTGACACGGGCAAATGCCATCCGCGCACCCTCTATGCACGCCGATCTCTTTATAGCATCCATGTGTGGCACAACACCAAGGAATTGTTGCACTAAACTAAAGTAGCTATTCGGCCTTGGCCCTCCCGGCCACAGGTGATCCACAACGGACCTCATGGCAAGTCCGGGCAACCTATGGAGCTTGGCCCACTCGGCCATTCGCTCATTCAACAGCAGCGGACGGACTGGAGCGTGAAACTGTGACCAGAACAGCTTTTCCACTTCGGGACCTTTCTGATCCTTGAAGTACTCGGCCACATCAGCAGCACTTGCAGCCAAATCCACGTAGGCATCCGCAGAACTCCAAAGCTGGTCCGGAGGAGCATACTTCGGATCTTCGAACTTAGTCTGCAACAAGAAGGGCTTCCCGGACACGATATCTGCAGCTTGATTCAGCTCCTCCTTCGTTGCTCTAATTTTGGAGCGGGCTTCCTTGGCAGCCACCAGGGCCTTCTCCAGGTCCGTCGCCTTCGCCCGGTTTTCTTCTTCAAGAAGCTGGTAACAGCCAGCGCCATCTTTTAACTCTACAGCCATCTTGGCTATTTTTTCCATGCTCTCGCAATGCGTGGCCTGTTCGGCCCTTAACTCTTCGGCCGCCTTTAGAGCGGCCGCATTGCTACTCCTTGCTTGCTCCTTGGCTCGGTCAAGCTCCGCCCAAAGGGTCTCCATGGTGGCAGCTCCATCTGCCGTCACAACATATTAAAGATACTGGCATCATGCTACTCTTATTATGTGACGATCACCAGAGAAATCACTCACCCTGTTCCTCGTCAAGCCGCTGGTTGACAAGCACGATATTGGCATCGGCAACATCAGGTTGCCGCTTTAGCTCGGTAAATCCATCAGTTTGGCTAGCCACCGTAGCCTCAGTCACCTGCACATAAAGGCAGTCGAATTATTACCTGGGTATATGATCCTGGGGTTGCCGCCATTCTCGACGACAACCAGAGTCTCAGGGGCTACTATCGGCACAGGGCACACCTAACGTATGCGGTACTATCAAAAACATACACTATTTCACGTACCCCGAAGCCTTTCAGCAGACTCATAAAGGCTTCATCCAAACCACTTTCAGCGGATCAAATCCTTTCAATTACCGTACCCATTAGCGTATGATGCGCTTCTGAGACGGCCGCTTGCCCCAGAAGATCCTTCAGCGCGTCCGACCGCACACTGTACGGACCCTTGCTATCGCTCTCCTTAGGAGCCGGGTACTGGGGATTCCGGGTAGCCAAAGGGTTATCCTCTGGCCTTAGTGGATCCGGAGATACCCTTCGCGACGACACTTCAAGGTCGCCCGCTTCATGAGGCGGGGTGTCAGCGGGATGCGTTTCGCTCTCCATCATCTCCGGAAGAAGATCCCCCGAAGACGAACTCTGTCGAGAAGGGCTACGATCCGGACTACAATTTATAAGCATCGGTTATTGTCTTCAGAAGTAAGGTAGGATGTTTCCCCTACTAAGTACTTTTCGATTACTTACAGCTCGGTAGAGGGCTGATCCCCGCGGGGACATTGTGCGGTAAGAATACCCTCCGAGGCAGGATCCTCTGATGAAGATTTCTTCTCCCGTTTGGAAACCTTAGTTTCCGGATCTTCAGAAGTAGTCCTCTTCCTTCCCCGGGGAGAGAGAATGTCAGATTCTTCCCTTTGGTTGTCCTCCCTCGCGGAGGCGCTCATTCCCCCTGCTGGAATAAGTAGCGAGTGAGGCCTGCTTTTGCCCTCTCTATTCCCCTCCCCCATCATCTTCCTTTGAGGTCACTGGATAAGGCGCCGGCTCAAGCATCTTGTCCAGTACCGGCTTGTCCAAGCCCTCAGGAAGGGGGGCCGAACACCTGATCATCATCGCCTTTGTTATCTAGTCCTGGTCAAAGAGCGGCTCTTTAGAATGATGCCATGATAAATAAAAGGACAGTAGGTTCGACATGGGATTACTTACTTGGGCAGCGGGGTGGTTGCATCTTAGACCCACGTCCTCGGTGGTGTCCGGACACTCTATTTGGGGTCCGAAGAACGATTTGTACATCTCTTCGAGCGTCATGCCGAGGAAATGCTAAATAGCTCGTGGTCCTTCCGGGTTGAATTCCCACATGCGGAGTTTTTCGCTGTTCTATTTGGAGTTAGGAAAAAAATGTGCGTTTTTCAAAATTGCATTTAGGCCCCAAATAAATGTTCACTTTGTCGGGCTTCATTTTAGAAGTCGGGGAAAATTTATTTCGGGATTTTTGGAGTCCGCTTACTATTTCTTTTCTTTCTTTCCGCACGTCAAATTATTTAAGAAAAACACTGACCGACCTAACCGGGCCGTGTCCGACTAGGACACTTGGCCCGGCCGGACTTTAAGGCCTCGAGGGCCCGAGCCGCAGCCGTGCCAGCCCCCAAAACCCTAGCCGCCGCCCTCGATCCACGCGCTGCCAGCCGCCGCCGTCGCCGTCGCAGCCGTGCCGCCCGCCACCGGAGCCGTCGCCGCCACCCGCTGCCCTGCGCCACTGCACCGGAGCCGCGCCGCCGCCACTGTCGTCTCACCGGAGCCGCCCGAGGTAGCTGCCTTTTTTTAGATCAAGTTCGGTTTATTTTTTTCTCTTCGGTCTAGTTATTTAGCGAACGGCCGATTTTTCGTTCGTTTTTACGAATGGTATTCGTCGTTTACCTGTTCGTCATTTTTCTTTTTCTCGGATTTTCCGCCATTATTTCTGATCGCGATATCTGATCCGATTTTCGTTTTAGTTTATCTTTTCGCTTGTTTATCGGAATCAGGCGATTCAAGCGCCTAGAGTTTCGTCTCGAAACCCTATTTCCATTTAACCAACTCAAACAAGTTTTTGCTAATGTAAAATTTGACTTAGATCCAAATTAGTAAGAAAAGCTTGTTTCTTTTGTCGTTTGCCTTCCGTCGTTTTGTTTGATTTGTTTCTTTTTGCAAACCGGAGTGCTTAAGTTGAACTTTCTGGTTAGAACTCTTATTTGAGTTTTACCTGTGCATTAGATGAGTACTTATTGTATGCTTGTTTGTTTGTTTGCGTTAGAGTACCTGGAGTGCGCCACTTGCTACTTCGAATCTCTAGGTTTCACGGATCATCAGCAAGGCAAGTAACACTTTGATCATACCTCTTACTACCCAGTTTTATTGCATTAGATCAATCCTCAAACATTGCATGATTAGGATCTAATTAAATTGTGGGTTTTGGGATGTAGATGAAGTAGTACCTATTACCTATTTTATTACCAAACCCTTGGGAGTTACTTCTATGTTTGCTTATATTGCCATGCTATGCTAGTAGACGTGGATTGGGTGAGTGTATCCATGACAGATGTGAGATTGTTAATTAACGGTTTATTTAAGGTGGCAACTTTAATACACATCTGAGTGGATTGAGGCATCTGGGTATTCCAGCGCTTGCCTGTTTTTCTTTATGGACCGCCACCCAGGCTCAAAGTGATCATGAGAGTATTCATGCAAGAAACATCCGTGTGCAGCCACAAGCTGTTATGAGATCTAGCATAGTTGATTAAGTCATGCGAACTCTTACAGTGGTAGACTAGTAGATGTAGGGGAAAGTAGGTGTAACGGTCTACCCGATCATAAGGTGCTAGCGCTTCCGAAAGACTATGTCTCCGTTTCTCAAACACCGTGTAGTGCGAGAAATCCAACGTAGGAGATCGAGTCTTGTGGGGAAAAGTGCGCAAACCTCTGCAGTGTGTATAAACTAATCATGATTAGCCGTGTCCCCGGTTATGGACGTCTTGAGTATGTAGTACTTGGATTATCATGTGAATCTCATCATGTTACTTTCATTAATTTTGTTAGGGTTTAATGATGATGTTTAATTGGGATTGAGAGGGTGTCTACACTCTCAATGTTTAACAACCACCATGATAGTTAAATAAAATTTATTCCTTTGCAGTAGGGAAAAACTGACTTTACGCAAAACTGTAACCATAGAGCTTTCCACCATCCATATATGCATGTAGTATAACCTATTTCTGTTCATTACTCTCTATGTGTTACATTGCCAGCATATTCCATGTGCTGACCCATTTTCGGGCTGCAATGTTCATGTTGCAGACTTTTCAGACGACGAGTAAGGTGCCTTTAGGTTGTGGTTCTATACTCAGTGATGCCGTTGGAGTTGATGGACTCACTTGTCTTCCAAGCCTTCCGCTATTATCGTTATTAGATGGCCTTAAGCCATATTATTTGTAATAAGTTCTCTTTTGAGACACTCATTGTAATAAGTGTGTGATTACTACTCTGTAATAAATCCTTCAAGTATTGTGTCTGTCGGCATTACTGATCCAGGGATGACATTGAAGCACAGAGATCGGACCGTTTGAGGTCTGGTCGCTACAAGGTTGTATCAGAGCACACGCTGACTATAGGACATGACCACTAAGCTAAAGCCCTAGATCACTACTCACTCTTCCCATTTCTGACTCCTCATCTTTTCTACTCTTTTAGGATGGCGGATGCAAGGAACAAGTTCACGCAACCAGCTGAAGATACACCCTTTGGACGCCACCTGAAGGAAGTCACTAAGTACCTGAACATCGGAGTACCAAGCTTCACTGGGACCTACAACGCCACTTTACCCGAGGAGGAGCGCTGGATGATTCAAGTTCAAGTTCCAAGAAGGACGTTCGCACCAGTCACCGAGCCCATAGAGTTTTCCTTTGATGCACCAACCTGGAGTCTAGGAATGAGCATGGCAGCCCACATCGCCATGGGACGTATTGGAGAAGTTTACCGCAATGATCTCAAGGATACTATCTACCAAATTTGTGGGCGCCGAGATGAACACTGGGAGATGATCAGCACCAAGAAGGATAGATCAATTGCAGCTTTTCTCCAGGAGTTAAACCAGCACATTCGACATCGAGAGAACCAGATGTGCGCAAACATGATAGATCTGAAGAAGGCAATGATAAGAATCACGGAGCTGGAGGAAGAACTCAAGGCTACACGTGAAGATTATGAGGAGGAAATCATCATACTAGTGGAGAAGAATGACGACCTGATTAAGAAGATCAGAATATTCATGGGAGACCCTACACCAGTAGAAGAAGACGAAGAACCCAAGGAGATTCGCCCGGAAGACTAAATCATCATCGATGACACCGACTCTGACCTGAGCGATGATGACTATGTTGACGAAGCTGGAGCAGATATCATGGAGTCTGCAATCGAGGAATATTTCTAGTAGACCACCACATTAGTAGTAGTATTCCACCATGTAAATAGAGTAGTTCGAGCACTTTCGCGATAGTTCTAGATCAATTGTATGCCCTTGATTGATTGAGTGAAATGTTTGTGTTTGTCTCATGTGCATATGGGTAGTGCTTTCTCATTAGACCTCATTCTATTCTAATCTCTCCCCTCTAAACCCATCAGATGCCTCCGAGACGTGACAATGGATTTGCCTTCCCACTGGAGCTCACTCAGTTGATCCAGCAGCAGAATGCATTGATGAAGTTGCTAGTCCAGAATCAGAATCAGGGGAACAACAACAACAACCCACCACCACCACCACCTGTTGATCACTTAACCTGTTTCCTTAGACTGAATCCATCGGTGTTCTCCAGTAGCACCGAGCCTATAGTAGCAGATGATTGGCTCCGCAAGATTGGAAGGGAGTTAACCACTACAGGATGTACTAACGCTGAGAAGGTGCGTTTTGCCGCACATCAGTTGGATGGACCAGCAGCATCATGGTGGGAAAATTACACTGTCACCTACCCTATAGCCACGGTGACATGGGACCAATTTCAGTAGGCTTTCCGTACTGCCCATGTTTCAGCAGGAGCTATGGCCATGAAGAAGCGTGAGTTTCGCAACCTGTGCCAAGGAGGATGGACAATTGGCCAATATGTGGATGCCTTTAGTAAGTTAGCACGTTATGCCCCGGATGACGTTGCTATGGATGCAACTAAGCAGGAGAAGTTTCTGGAAGGACTGAATGATGATTTGAGCATGCAGTTGATGGTAGCAACTTTCAACAACTACCAGGAGTTGGTAGATCGTGCTCTTATGATTGAAGGGAAGCAGCAACAGATTGCGAACCGCAAGAGGAAGTATGGACAAGGGAAGTACAATTCAGGACCTCAGCAGAAGCCATGTTTTACCCTGAAATCGGGAGAACATTTTCAGCATACCCATGGAGGAGGGAGTTCGCATAATCATAATGGCCCCAAGAACGGTAATTGGAATGGGGGAAGCAATGGTTAGAACCGTACCAACCCATCAACCCCAGCCAAGAGAGACCTGAGCCAAGTCACTTGTTATAAGTGTCAGAAGACCAGACATTATGCCAATGAATGTCCTGAAGCCCAGAATGGAAATGGCAATGGAGGCTCTGGGAAGAAGTCGAACCCTTTCAACAGGGGACAGGTGAATCACGTTAACATGGAGGAGGTTGAAGCCCAGCCAGATACAGTAATAGGTAAGTTTTTGGTTAAGTTATTTACTGCAATCTTTCTTTTCGATACTGGTGCATCGCATTCATACATATCAAGGGGATTCGTGGATAAGTATAAACTACCCACCAAGGTTATTAGAACGCCTATGTTAGTAAGCTCACTAGGAGCGGAGTATATGGCCAGTAAAGGATGTTTTCAAGTGCCATTGAGTATAGGTAGGCATGTCTTCCCCTTGGATTTAATCATTCTGGAATCGCAAGGTTTGGATGTGATTCTAGGTATGGATTGGCTATCGATGTATGGAGCTAAGGTATTTTCCGAGATCGATTTGCGATCAGGTTACCACCAGTTGAAGATTCGAGAGCAGGACATACCTAAGACAGCTTTTACCACAAGGTATGGGCTGTATGAGTATACCGTTATGTGATTTGGTCTGACTAATGCCCCCGCTTATTTTATGAACATGATGAACAAAGTGTTTATGGTGTTTTTGGATAAGTTCGTCATAGTATTCATTGATGATATTCTGGTTTACTCAAAGAATGAAGAAGAACATAAAGAACATTTGCGTTTGGTACTTGGTAAGCTCAAAGAACATCATTTATACGCCAAGTTTAGCAAATGTAAGTTTTGGTTGAAGGAAGTTGGATTCGCCGGACATGTTATATCCGGAGAAGGAATAGCAGTAGATCCCGCCAAAGTTGTCACTCTGACAAATTGGGAAGCCCCAACAACAGTTGGAGAGATCCGGAGTTTTCTTGGACTCGCAGGATACTACCGGAGATTCATTGAAAATTTCTCGAAGATTGCAAAACCTATGACGGAGTTGTTGAAGAAGGATACCAAGTTCAATTGGACTGAGGAATGTGAGGCCAGTTTCCAGGAGTTGAAGAAACGTTTGGTTACCTCGCCAGTGTTGATTCTGCCAGATCAGCGCAAGGATTATGAGGTGTATTGCGATGCTTCACGTCGAGGAATTGGAGCAGTGCTTATGCAGGAGGGAAGAGTTGTTTCGTATGCTTCACGACAGCTTAAGCCCCATAAGCTGAATAATGCTACACATGATTTGGAGTTAGCAGCTGTAGTGCACGCATTGAAGACTTGGAGACATTTTCTCATTGGAAACCATTGTGAGGTGTACACGGATCACAAGAGTTTGAAGTACATCTTCACGCAGAAGGAGTTGAATCTCAGGCAAGGAAGATGGTTGGAGCTCATCAAGGATTATGATATGAGATTACATTATCATCCCGGAAAGGCTAACGTAGTAGCCGAGCGTTGAGCCGCAAGAGCCATGTCAACACACTAATGACCGGAGATTTACCAAAGGAGTTAGTCGAGGATCTTCACGAGCTATGTTTGGAGATAGTTCCGAGAGGCTATGTAGCAGCATTGGAGATACAATCCACTCTTATGGATAAGATCAGAGAAGCTCAGAAGACCGACAAGGAGATTGCCACCATAAAGGAGAAGATGAGCAAGGGAAAAGCTAAAGGATTTCATGAGTGAACACGATATCTTATGGTTTGAGGACCGCGTTTATGTGCCCAATGACCCGGAGATCAGGAAGTTAATTTTGTAAGAGGCCCATGATTCGTTGTACTCGATTCACCCAGGAAATACCAAGATGTATTTGGATTTGAAGGATACTTTCTGGTGGACCGGAATGAAGAAGGATATTGCAGAGTATGTAGCCATTTGTGATGTATGTCAGAGAGTAAAGGCAGAGCATCAGAAGCTAGCAGGATTGCTACAGCCATTGCTGATACCTGAATGGAAGTGGGATAAGCTAGGCATGGATTTTATCATGGATTACCCAGGACCCGCTCAGGCTATGACTCGATATGGGTTGTAGTCGATCGCTTGACGAAGGTAGCTCATCTCATCCCAGTGAAGACCACTTACACCAGTGCTATGTTGGCAAAGATATACATGACCAGGATCGTATGTCTGCATGTAGTTCCTAGGAGCATTGTATCAGATAGAGGAACCCAGTTTACCTCGAAGTTCTGGAATCAGTTACACGAAACTTTGGGTACTAGACTAGAGTTCAGTACAGCTTTTCATCCACAGACCGATGGACAGACCGAGAGAGTCAATCAGATTTTGGAGGATATGCTGAGAGCTTGTGCGCTAGATTATGGATCTAGTTGGGATGACAATTTGTCATATGCGGAGTTCTCTTACAACAATAGTTATCAATCTAGTTTGAAGATGGCCCCTTTTGAAGCCTTGTACTGAAGAAGGTGCAGAATACCATTATCGTGGGACGAAGTTGGAGACCACCAGTTGTTTGGACCAGATTTGATTAAGGAGTCTGAACAGAAAGTGAAGTTGATTCGTGATAGGCTCAAGGTAGCCCAGTCCAGGCAGAAGAGCTATGCAGATTCTAAATGCAAGGAGATAGTTTACGAAGCCGGAGATAGAGTTTATCATCGTGTATCTCCACTTCGAGGAGTTAAGCGCATTGGAGTTAAGGGAAAGTTAGCGCCACGTTTTGTGGGACCATACAAAGTTTTAGGGCGTATGGGAGAAGTTGCTTCAAATAAGAGTTGCCCGAAGGATTGTCAGGAGTTCACGACGTGTTCCACGTTTCCCAGTTGAAGAAGTGCCATGCAGAGATGGCTGATATACCACTGAGAGATACAGTACCGTTGGAAGCAATTCAGCTGGAAGGTGATTTGACCTATGAGGAGAAACCAGTTAAGATTCTCGAATATGCCAGCCGAGTCACCCGCAGCAAGGTTATTAGTTTTTGTAAAGTTTAGTGGAGCCACCACACCGAGGATGAAGCCACCTGGGAGTGAGAGGAAGATCTGCTGAAGGACCACCCTGACCTATTTTCTAGCCAACCCGAATCTCGAGGGCGAGATTCATCTTAAGGGGGGTAGGTTTGTAACATCCCAAATTTTCAATTTGGAATGTTATACATTAGATCATCATTGCATATCATATTTTATTTGCTTTTTGGTTGATCCTAGAAATCTTACGCAACTCAAGGACCCACGAAGAGAGTTGGGGATTTCGTTATTTTCATATTTGGGGTTTTCTCAAATTTTGAAAATAGGATCATTTGATTTAATTATTTTATCTTCAATAATTCCAATTATAAAGATAAGTGAGAGGGAATAAAATGACTTTCTCAAATTAAAGGAATATTGAGATATTTAATATTAAAATCAAATAAGATTTTATTTTAGAGTTTTTCGCTGTTTTATTTGGAGTTAGGAAAAAAATGCATTTTTCAAAATTGCATTAAGGCCCCAAATAAATGTTCACTTTGTCCGCCTTGATTTTAGAAGTCGGGGAAAATTTATTTCGGGATTTTTGGAGTCAGTTTAGTATTTCTTTTCTTTCTTTTTCTGCACGTCAAATTATTAAAAAAAACACGAACCGACCTAACCGGGCCGTGTCCGACTAGGACACTTTGCCCGGCCGGCCTTTAAGGACGCGAGGGCCCGAGCCGCAGCCGCTCCAGCCCCCGAAACCCTAGCCGCCGACCTCGATCCGCGCGCCGCCAGCCGCCGCC
>NC_057803.1:512836240-512864883 GCF_018294505.1 Triticum aestivum
CGCTGCACCGGAGCCACGCCGCCGCCGCCGTCGTCTCGCCGGAGCCACCCGAGGTAGCCGCCATTGCCTCGGTTTTTGCAAAGAAAACCGATCGGTTTTTTTAAACCTAGATCCGTTTTTTAGATCCGGTTCGGTTTATTTTTTTCTCTTTGGTCTAGTTATTTAGCGAACGGCCACTTTTTCGTTTGTCTTTACGAACGGTATTCGTCGTTTAGCCGTAGACAGCGAACATTCGTTCATTAGCCTGTTCGTCTTTTTTCTTTTTCTCGGATTTTCCGCGATTATTTCTGATCGCGATTTCTGATCCGATTTTCGTTTTAGTTTATCTTTTCGCTCGTTTATCGGAATCAGGCGATTCAAGCGCCTAGAGTTTCATTGTGAAACCCTCTTTTCGTTTAACCAACTCAAACATGTTTTTGCTTCTGTAAAATTTGACTTAGATCCAGATTAGTAAGCGAAGCTTGTTTCTTTTGCCGTTTGCCTTCCGTCGTTTCGTTTGATTTGTTTCCTTTTGCCAACCGGAGTTCTTAAGTTGAACTTTCTGGTTAGATCTCTTATTTGAGTTTTACCTATGCATTAGATGAGTACTTATTGTATGCTTGTTTGTTTGTTTGCGTTAGAGTACTCGGAGTGCGCCGCTTGCTACTTCGAATCTCTAGGTTTCACGGATCATCAGCAAGGCAAGTAACACTTTGATCATACCTCTTACTACCTAGTTTTATTGCATTAGATCAATCCTCAAACATTGCATTATTAGGATCTAATTAAATTGTGGGTTTTGGGATGTAGATGAGGTAGTACCTATTACCTGTTTTATTACCAAACCCTTGGGAGTTACTTCTACATTTGCTTATATTGCCATGCTATGCTAGTAGACGTGGATTGGGTGAGTGTATCCATGACAGATGTGAGATTGTTAATTAACAGTTTATTTAAGGTGGCAACTTTAATACACATCTGGGTGGATTGAGGCACCTGGGTATTCCAGCGATTGCCTATTTTTCTTTATGGACCGCCACCCAGGCTCAAAGGGATCATGAGATTATTCTTGCTAGAAACTTCCGTGTGTAGCCACAAGCTATTATGGGCTCTAGCATAGTTGATTAAGTCCTGCGAACTATTACAGTGGTAGACTAGCAAATGTAGGGGAAAGTAGGTGTAACGGTCTACCCAATCGTACGGTGCTAGCGCTTCCGAAAGACTATGTCTCGGTCATCCATTTCTCAAACACCATGTAGTGTGAGAATTCCAACGGAGGAGATCGAGTCTTCTGGGGAAAAGTGTGCAAACCTCTGCAGAGTGTATAAACTAATCATGATTAGCCATGTCCCCGGTTGTGGACGTCTTGAGTATCTAGTACTTGGATTATCATGTGAATCTCATCATGTTGGGTTTTATTGATGATGTTTAATTGGGATTGAGAGGGTGTCTACACTCTCAATGTTTAACAACCACCATGATAGTTAAATAATATTTATTCCTTTGCAGTAGGGAAAAACTGGCTTTACGCAAAACTGTAACCATAGAGCTTTCCACCAGCCATATATGCATGTAGTATAGCCTATTTCTGTTCATTACTCTCTATGTGTTACATTGCCAGCAACCGTTTTCGGGCTGACCCGTTTTCGGGCTGCAACGTTCATGTTGCAGACTTTTCAGACGACGAGTAAGGTGCCTTTAGGTCGTGGTTCTATACTCAGTGATGTCGTTGGAGTTGATGGACTCACTTATCTTCCAAGCCTTCCGCTGTTATCGTTATTAGATGGCCTTAAGCCATATTATTTGTTATAAGTTCTCTTTTGAGACACTCGTTGTAACAAGTGTGTGATTACTACTCTGTAATAATCCTTCAAGTACTGTGTGTGTCGGCATTACTGATCCAGGGATGACACTGAAGCACAGAGATCGGACCGTTTGATGTCTGGTCGCTACAGGGGGGCTGTGATGTAAAACCACTCCCGCTGTCACAATCTGGACACCTCTGGAAAGGAGCCCTCTGGCCATGGACCGTCAGCGATTTTGCTTATTAAAGCACCTTTGCACGCTGCGTGCCGCCCCTCGATCATCTTCGGCTTCACATCGAAGGTCTTGAGACACATGCCAAAGTGAGGGGTAATGCGGAGGAAGGCCTCACATACGACAATAAATGATGAGATGTGAAGAAGGAAATCCGGGGCAGATCGTGAAAATCCAGCCCATAATAGAACATAAGACCCCTAACAAAGGGATCCAGAGTGAGGCCTAGTCCTCGGAGGAAGTGGGAGATGAACACGACGCTCTCGTTGGGTTCGGGAGTAGGGACGACCTTCCCTTGGGCAGGCAGCCTATGCGAAATTTCGGCGGTCAGATATCTGGCCTCTCTCAACTTCTTGATGTCCTGCTCTGTGACGGAGAAAGGCATCCACCGACCTTGAAGGTTGGATCCGGACATAGTTGAAGGTTCGAAGCACCTGACTTGGGCTTTGGGTGTTAGAACTCGAGGCAGGGGAAGGATTCAATTGAGCACGGGAGCGAAGAAAGAAAAGGCCTTGTCCCCTTTATAAAGAGGGTGAATATCAGGCGTCCTCCTTGTGGCCATTTGGGACTTGCCTAAGATCTAGGAGTCATACCAACAGGCACGGTTGGGTTACCCATGTCCGTATTGATGAGAATCCCGTGATAAGAACACGATCTCTGCTTTGACAAGACGTGTCAAGAAAACCGCCTCGCGATATGTGCGGAGCTGGTTGAGAAAAGCGGTTCGAATGATAACCGGGCCATGGCGTGATGTCATGCTGTCAAAACATGTCAGCAGATTAGATTTGTGGAAATATTATTCTTTCTACGGTGGTATGTGGAACTTATTTTGTAGGGTCGGACACTATCCTTGTATTCAAACTCTTCCATGGTGTATTCGGAGGAGGAAACCGCCTTGCAATGCCGAACACAATACTGCGCACCGGACTCATCGTCATTGAAGCCTGGTTCAGGTGCTACTGAGGGAGTCCTGGATTAGGGGGTCTCCGGATAGCCGGACTATATCCTTTGGCCGGACTATTGGACTATGAAGATACGAGATTAAAGACTTCGTCCCGTGTCCGGATGGGACTCTACTTGGCATGGAAGGCAAGCTAGGCAATACGGATATGTATATCTCCTCCTTTGTAACCGAACTTGTGTAACCCTAGCCCCCTCCGGTGTCTATATAAACCGGAGGGTTTAGTCCGTAGGACAACATACAATCATACCATAGGCTAGCTTCTAGGGTTTAGCCTCTTTGATCTCGTGGTAGATCAACTCTTGTAATACTCATATCATCAAGAACAATCAAGCAGGACGTAGGGTATTACCTCCATCAATAGGGCCCGAACCTGGGTAAACATCGTGTCCCCTGCCTCCTGTTACCATCCACTTTAGACGCATAGTTCGGGACCCCCTACCCGAGATCCGCCGGTTTTGACACCGACAGCCACGACCGAAGTGGCGACCCTAAAGAAGGCGTTGTCCGAGGCCGAAGACAAAGCGGCCAACGAGCGCATTGAGCGGGAAAAGCAAGAAGCCCGGGTAGGCGATGTGCAGCAAGAGCTCGAGGCTCTCGCCAAAAAACACGAGTCCTTGGAGCTTGACTCTAAGATGCGAGAGTCTGAGCTTGCGAAGGCACTCGAAAGCGCCCAGATCGCCAAGGCTGAAGCCCACAAGGCCCTCCAAGAGATTGATGCAGTGAAGAAGATAGCAGCGGGTAAGGCATTCATTATGCAAAGCAAGCATGTGAACGAAACTTTCCTTTAACTTACCCGAGTTCGGATCTCTCTAGGAGCGCTCGTAGATCTTCCCCGTAGTGTACTGGATGCCGTGGAGTTTTACCGAGCTGAGGAGGGGAGCTCGATGGAAAAGTTGTTCTGGTCTCAGTATACTGGGACCGAACACCCAATGCCCTTGAGCGACCAGCTGAAGCAATTGGTCGAGCTCCACAAGGCGGCCGAACAGGCCATGAAGGGTCTTATAGTCCGGATGTGGCCTGGCGAGCCCCTGCCTGGCAGCTACTTCGGTATGGTGAGGCGGCTTGTGGATGCCTGCCCTCGGCTTGAAGTCATAAAGCGGCCCGTCTGCATCAAGGGTGCGCGCAGGGCTTTTGCCCGGGCGAAGGTGCACTCGGCAAAGCTGGACGCCGTGAAGCTGGTGAAGGAGGGGCCGCCGGAGGGCAAGGAGCATCGCTGCCCCGAAATGTATTATTACAGTGTCCTAAAGGGTTCCCGCCTTGTGGCGGATGAATGTGTTAGAGATGTAATTTTTGAATGAACATGCTCATGTGATCCTGTAATGTGAAACAAGTTCATTTGCACTATGCAACGCTTTTTTAATTTAAAATATTACCTTCTGTGCGGCCGTTTATAAAATCTGAGAGTTGGCCAGTCGTGGGCTTCTGCCCCCATGTAATTAGTACTGGGGTGTTCGGGATAAACCTGAGCACTCTTTATCCCAATTTTGGGTCCTTCAAAGGAGGTGTTCAGCACAATGTACCAGGCAATCGGACTATAAGGCTTTATCACTCTCACTTCGCCATAGAAGTCTACAATTTTAAATTTTGGCGAAGCCCCTAGTATTCGGAAGGCCGAATTAGGGGCGCTATACACGCCTAAGTCGGGAAAGGCCGACTTCTCGCCCGAAGCGGAAAAAGTCTTTAATGACTTGAAGCCTCTCGAACAGCGACCAGCTCTCGCCTTATCATGACAGTCAGTTTTCGGCTTTCTCTACTGAGGTGCTCGTCCGGAAGAACCGGGACACAATCGTAGTAGTTCTCCCAGCGCTACCTTAGCCGATATAGCGGAACGTAAGGTACCAAAGCATGGGAGCCGGGCAAACCCAACTATTGACCCAAGACATGATTCGGAGCTGATGCATATAATGCTATTAGTTCGGGGTGCCACACTGTCGAAAGTGTTCAGACTTCTCACTCTGTATTATGGGGTAAACGAAAGCCCTTGGCGTACTGACCGTACCAGAATGTACGGGTGCAAGTTGTCGTAAATGAACATATAAGAAAAAGGGGATGGATAATGCAATAATAGACTAATGATATGCATTTATTTAAATAATATGTCGAAGCGTACTGATACAAGTAGTGCAATAAGCAGAAAATAGGACTATTTGACATGTCCTATCCAAGGGCAAGCTGCGTATGGATAGTAGAAAGCGGATATATCGATTATTATTAGAGACCACCTAGGGGTTCCCGTGTACATCTTAGCTTCTTGACTCCTTGGTTGTTCCTTCCCGTAATGTGTCCGGCAATCGTACTACCGAAAACGGCGTTCAGAGAGTTAGGTCCTGAAAGAGAAAAAATGATAAAGGTATACAACCCCTAGGGCGGTTAAGCCGCATCGCGGGACGTGCCCTGATCGTGCCCCCGCCTATGCCCATGGTATTTTCAGTGCGTAATTATATACGCGCGGCACGGATTTCGTCGCTTGACTGGGATTGGGACGGGGGCCGAATTGCTAGGCGAGCTCTGAACGTGCCAGGCGATCCTGTTGCAGTTTACTCCGGACTCGCTTGACGGTGTCCGGGGGTTGTATCCCCGAATTGGGGGTTTGCCTTAAAAGGTTGCTTTGTGCTTCTGCTGCGAGGGGCATAGTGTGCTCTTCCGTGCAGAGCGAGCGTTTTGTGTTTCCATTGACTGTTATGACCACCCTAGGTCCTGGCATCTTGAGCTTGAGGTATGCGTAATGTGGTACCGCATTGAATTTTGCAAATGTGGTTCCCCCGAGCAGTGCGTGATAGCCGCTGCGGAACGGGACGATATCGAAGATTAACTCCTTGCTTCGGAAGTTGTCCGGAGGTCCGAAGACCACTTCCAGTGTGATTGAGCCCGTGCAATGGGCCTCTACACCTGGGATGACGCCCTTAAAGGTGGTTTTGGTGGGTTTGATCCTCGAGGGATCTATACCCATTTTGCACACTGTATCCTGATAGAGCAGGTTCAGGCTGCTGCCGCCGTCCATAAGGACTCGAGTGAGGTGAAATCCATCGATGATGGGGTCTAGGACCAGTGCGGCGGATCCGCCATGACGGATACTAGTGGGGTGGTCCCTGCGATCAAAGGTGATCGGAGAAGCGGAACATGGGTGGAACTTTGGGGTGATGGGCTCCATCACATAGACGTCCCTTAGTGCACGCTTCCATTCCCTCTTGGGAATGTGGGTTGTGTATATCATGTTCACCGTCTTCACTTGTGGGGGGGACCTCTTTTGTCCTCCCGTGTTCAATGGCCGGGGCTCCTCCTCGTCATCACTATGCAGCCCCTTGTCCTTGTTTTCGGCATTTAACTTGCCGTCCTGCTTGAACACCCAGCATTCTCTGTTGGTGTGATTGGATGGCTTATCGGGGGTGCCATGGATTTGACACGAGCGATCCAGTATGCGATCCAAATTGGACGGGCCCGGAGTACTTCTTTTGAATGGCTTTTTCCGCTGACCAGATCTAGAGCCTCTGAATCCGGCATTGACTGCCGTATCATCATTGTTATCACCGTTGTTGCGGCGCTTTTGTCTGTTATGACGTGGTCTGCCGTGGGCATCTTTGGTATCCGGAGTGCTCGGATTCCTTGATGTGTTGTTGCTGCGAGCCAGCCAGCTATCCTCGCCAGCGCAAAAGCGGGTAATGAGTGTCGTGAGGGCTGCCATAGACTTCGGCTTCTTCTGGCTGAGGTGCCGGGCAAGCCACTCGTCACGGATGTTATGCTTGAATGCCGCTAAGGCTCTGCATCCGGATAGTCGACAATTTGGTTTTTCTTAGTTAGGAACCGTGTCCAGAATTGCCTGGCCGATTCCCCTGGCTGCTGAGTTATATGGCTCAAGTCATCAGCGTCCGGTGGTCGCACATAAGTGCCCTGGCAGTTGTCAAGGAATGTGTCTTCCAAATCCTCCCAACTGCCGACGGAGTCTGCTAGCAAGCTATTCAGCCAATGCCGAGCTGGTCCTTTGAGTTTTAGTGGGAGGTACTTGATGGCATGTAGATCATCACTGCGAGCCATGCGGATGTGAAGGAGGAAATCCTCAATCCATACAGCGGGATCTGTTGTACCATCATAAAATTCGATATTTATGGGTTTAAAACCCTCCGGGAATTCGTGATCCATAACTTCATCAGTGAAGCATAGGGGGTGCGCGGCACCTCTGTGCCGGGCTATATCACGACGCAGTTTACATGAGTCTTGTCTACTGTATTCGGCCCAGCCAGATTTACTTTTAGTGTATCTGGCGCGACGGTCATCGTCCCGCGTTGGCGCGTGCCCCCATGACCCGTATATTGACCTTGCATGTTTTGCCCTGCTGTCCAATACGTCTCGCAGGTCCCGTGTGTTGCCCCGGGCCTTGGTATTTTTGATTGAGTGGCGGTGGAGTGCAGGCTGAACTTCAGGTTGAAACGCCTCTCTGGCTCGGCCACACGGTGGCCGGTCAGCCGCATCGTACACTAGTGATGGAGGTTTCAATGCTGCCTCCTCGAGGTGAGGTAGCAACCTGCGCTCTGGGTAACTCTTGGAGGGGCGCTCGAGTTCGTATTCCTCGGCTGCAAGAACTTCGGTCCATCTGTCTGCTAGCAAGTCTTGATCAGCTTGAAGCTGTTGTTGCTTTTTCTTCAGGCTATTGTTGTGGCCATAAGCCGGTTCTCGAAGCACTCCTCCTCGACGGGATCCTCAGGCACGATAAATTCTTCGTCGCCGAGGCTCACCTCATCTTCGGAGAGAGGCATGTAATTGTCCTCCTCCAATTTTCCATCTGCCGCCTGCTCTGGAGGGCTAGCTTGTTCACCCTCCCGCTCTACATCGTGGTGGAGGGGATTGTGGTTGTCTTCGGCACTATCCGGAGTGTTATTGTCTCTTGTGCCGGTATCACTACTTTTGCGGTGGTGGGACTTAGAGCGGCACCGCTGACATCGTCGCTTGGGTTGCTTCTTGGAGGGGTCATCCTTCGCTGTCTCGTCGCCATTGCCTTCTTTTGGGGTGTCCACCATGTATATATCATATGATGAGGTGGCGGTCCAGCGCCCTGTGGGCGGTGGTTCCTGTTCGTCTCCTGCATCGTCGTCCATACCGTCGATGTCTTCAGAGTCGAAGTCGAGCATGTCCGTTAAATCGTCGACAGTGGCTACTAAGTGGGTGGTGGGTGCGCAGCGAATTTCTTCGTCGTCCGCATCCCATTCTAGCCGGACATAGTTCGGCCAAGGTTCTCCTAACAAGGAGAGAGACCTTAATGAATTTGGCAAATCGCCGAAAGGCGAGTGCTGAAAGATATCCGCAGAGTTGAACTCAATGATCGGTGCCTAGTTGGATTCGATAGGCACGGATGTAGGCCGCTCGAAGTCCATGGCTGGAGACGAATCCAGTGGTTCGGCAACACGGCTCTCGTAAGGGGTGAAGTCAGTATCCGGCTCCATCGCCACTGAGAGTGCGTCCTCCATGGAGGGGTCTATCCCTCCATTGTTGGATGGCACAATTTGCTCTGGATTGAAGGCCGGAGTAGTTGCAGATGCGATCTCCCGAACACTTTTCGACGGTAGAGTTATGTCATGCTCATCGTGATTGTGCGGCGCACCTGACATGGGCTCGAATCCGTCGAAGATCAAGTCTCCGCGGATGTCGACAGTGTAGTTTAAGTTTCCGAACCTGACCTGATGGCCAGGGGCGTAGCTCTCGATCTGCTCCAGATGGCCAAGCGAATTGGCCCGCAGTGCGAAGCCTCCGAATACGAAGATCTGTCCGGGGAGGAAGACCTCACCCTGGACCACATCGTTACCGATGATCGAAGGGGCCATCGAGCCTTATGGAGACGGCACAGTGGAACTCTCAATGAAAGCACCAATGTCGGTGTCAAAACCGGCGGATCTCTGGTAGGGGGTCCCAAACTGTGCGTCTAAGGCGGATGGTAACAGGAGGCAGGGGACATGATGTTTACCCAGGTTCGGGCCCACTTGATGGAGGTAATACCCTACGTCCTGCTTGATTGATATTGATGATATGAGTATTACAAGAGTTGATCTACCACGAGATCGTAGAGGCTAAACCCTAGAAGCTAGCCTATGGTATGATTGTTCTTGTCCTACGGACTAAACCCTCCGGTTTATATAGACACCGGAGGGGGCTATGGTTACACAGAGTCAGTTACAAGGGAGGAGATCTACATATCCGTATTGCCAAGCTTGCCTTCCACGCCAAGGAAAGTCCCATCCGGACACAGGACGAACTCTTCAATCTTGTATCTTCATAGTCCAATAGTCTGGCCAAAGGATATAGTCTGGATGTCCGGAGACCCCTAATCCAGGATTCCCTCATTGGGGATGCCCCGGAAGGCATCCCCTCTTTCATCTTCTTCTATCGGTAACTTTACTTGAGGCTATATTTTTATTCACCACATGATATGTGTTTTGCTTGGAGCGTCTTGTATGATTGGAGTCTTTGCTTTTTAGTTTGCCACAATCATCCTTGTTGTACACACCTTTTGGGAGAGACACACATGAATTGGAATTTATTAGAATACTCTATGTGCTTCACTTATATCTTTTGAGCTAGATAATTTTGCTCTAGTGCTTCACTTATATCTTTTAGAGCACGGTGGAGGTATTTTTTAATAGAAATTATTGATCTCTCATGCTTCACTTATATTATTTTGAGAGTCCTTTAGAACAGCATGGTAATTTGCTTTGCTTATGAAATTAGTCCTAATATGATAGGCATCCAAGATGGGTATAATAAAAACTATCATAAAAAGTGCATTGAATACTATGAGAAGTTTGATACTTGATGATTGTTTTGAGATATTAAGATGGTGATATTAGAGTCATGCTAGTTGAGTAGTTGTGAATTTGAGAAATACTTGTTGTAAAGTTTGTGATTCCCGTAGCATGCACATATGGTGAACTATTATGTGATGAAGTCGGAGCATGATTTATTTATTGATTGTCTTCCTTATGAGTGGCGATCGGGGACGAGCGATGGTCTTTTCCTACCAATCTATCCCCCTCGGAGCATGCGCATAGTACTTTGTTTCGATAACTAATAGATTTTTGCAATAAGTATATGAGTACTTTATGAGTAATATTGAGTCCATGGATTATACGCACTCTCACCCTTCCACCATTGCTAGCCTCTCTAGTACCACGCAACTTTCGCCGGTACCATAAACCCACCATATACCTTCCTCAAAACAGCCACCATACCTACCTATTATGGCATTTCCATAGCCATTCCAAGATATATTGCCATGCAACTTTCACCGTTCTAATTATTATGACACGCTTCATCATTGTCGTATTGCTTTGCATGATCATGTAGTTGACATCGTATTTGTGGCAAAGCCGTTGTTCATAATTCTTTCATACATGTCACTCATGAGTCATTGCACATCCCAGTACACCACCGGAGGCATTCACATAGAGTCATATTTTGTTCTAAGAATTGAGTTGAAATTTTTGAGTTGTAAGTAAATAAAAGTGTGATGATCATCATTATTAGAGCATTGTCCCAAGTGAGGAAAGGATGATGGAGACTATGATTCCCCCACAAGTTGGGATGAGACTCCGGACGAAAAGAAAAAAAGGAAAGAAAAAGGAGGCCATAAAAACAAGAAGAAGAAGAAGAAGGCCCAAATAAAAAATAAAAAAGAGAGAGAAAGAGAGAAGGGACAGTGTTACTATCCTTTTTCCACACTTGTGCTTCAAAGTAGCGCCATGATCTTCATGATAGAGAGTCTCCTATGTTGTCACTTTCATATACTAGTGGGAATCTTACATTATAGAACTTGGCTTGTATATTCCAATGATGGGCTTCCTCAAAATGCCCTAGGTCTTCGTGAGCAAGCGAGTTGGATGCACACCCACTTAGTTTTTTTAGCTTTCATACACTTAGAGCTCTAGTGATCCGTTGCATGGCAATCCCAACTCACTCACATTGATATCTATTGATGGGCATCTTCATAGCCCATTGATATGCCTAGTTGATGTGAGACTTGCAAGATAGGATCAAGAACACTCATATATTGATGAAAACATAATAGGTCCATATCTGAAATCATGGCACTCGGGCCCTAGTGACAAGCATTAAGCATAGCAAAGTCATAGCAACATCAATCTCAGAACATAGTGGATACTAGGGATCAAACCCTAACAAAACTAACTCGATTACATGATAAATCTCATCCAACCCTTCACCGTCCAGCAAGCCTATGATGGAATTACTCACGCACGGCGGTGAGCATCATGAAACTGGTGATGGAGGAAGGTTGATGATGACGATGGCGACGGATTCCCCTCTCTGGAGCCCCGAACAGACTCCAGATCTGCCCTCCCGAGAGAGTTTAGGGCTTGGCGGCGGCTCCGTATCGTAAAATGTGATGAATCCTTCTTCTTTATTTTTTTTCTCCCCGAACACGAATATATGGAGTCAAGATGGACGTCGGTGGAGCTCTAGGGGGGCCACGGGGTAGGGGGCGCGCCCAGGGGGGGCAGGCGCGCCCCCACCCTCGTGGCTAGGGTGTGGGCCCCCTGGCCTTGATTCTTTGCCAGTATTTTTTATTATTTCCAAAAAATATTCTTCGTGGACTTTCAGGTCATTCCGAGAACTTTTGTTTCTACACATAAATAACACCATGGCAATTCTGCTGAAAACATCGTCAGTCTGGGTTAGTTCCATTCAAATCATGCAAGTTAGAGTCCAAAACAAGGGGAAAAGTGTTTGGAAAAGTAGATACGATGGAGACGTATCAACTCCCCCAAGCTTAAACCTTTGCTTGTCCTCAAGCAATTGAGTTGAGAAACTGAAAGTGACAAAGAAGAACTTTTACAAACTCTGCTTGCTCTTGTTGTTGTAAATATGTAAAGCCAGCATTCAAGTTTTCAACAAAGATTATGAACTAACCATATTCACAATAACTCTTAGGTCTCATGTTTACTCATATCAATGGCATAATCAACTAGAGAGCAATAATAATAAATCTCGGATGACAACACTTTCTCAAAACAATCATAATATGATATAACAAGATGGTATCTCGCTAGCCCTTTCTGAGACTGCAAAACATAAATGCATAGCACCTTTAAAGATCAAGGACTGACTAGACATTGTAATTCATGGTAAAAGAGATCCAATCAAGTCATACTCAATGTAAACTAACAGTAATGAATGGAAATGACAGCGGTGCTCTCCAACTGGTGCTTTTTAATAAGAGGATGATGACTCAACATAAACGTAAATAGATAGGCCCTTCGCAGAGGGAAGCAGGGATTTGTAGAGGTGCCAGAGCTCGATTTTGAAATAGAGGTGAATAATATTTTGAGCGGTATACTTTCATTGTCAACATAACAACCAAGAGATGGCGATATCTTCCATGCTACACACATTATAGGCGGTTCCCAAACAGAATGGTAAAGTTTATACTCACCCTCCACCAACAAGCATCAATCCATGGCTTGCTCGAAACAACGAGTGCCTCCAACTGACAACAGTCCCAGGGGAGTTTTGTTTGCAATTATTTTTATTTGAGTTGCATAAAGCATGGGACTGGGCATCCCGGTGACCAGCCATTTTCTCGTGAGTGAGGAGCGGAGTCCACTCCTCATGAGAATAACCCGCCTAACATGGAAGATACATACATCCCTAGTTGATACATGAGCTATTCGAGCATACAAAACAGAATGTTTATTTGAAGGTTTAGAGTTTGGCACATACAAATTTACTTGGAATGGCAGGTAGATACCGTATATAGGTAGGTATGGTGGACTCATATGGAACAACTTTGGGATTTATGGGATTGGATGCACAAGCAGTATTCCCGCTTAGTACAGGTGAAGGCTAGAAAAAGACTAGGAAGCGACCAGCTAGAGAGCGACAACAGTCATGAACATGCATTAAAATTAATCAACACCGAATTCAAGCATGAGTATTATATAATGACCATGAACATAAATATCGTAGAGGCTATGTTGATTTTGTTTCAACTACATGCGTGAACATGTGCCAAGTCAAGCCACTCGAATCGTTCAAAAGAGGATACCACCCAATCATACCACATCACAACCATTTTAATAGCATGTTGGCACGCAAGGTAAACCATTATCAGCTCCTAGCTAATTAAGCATGGCATAAGCAACTATAATCTCTAATTGTCATTGCAAACATGTTTATTCATAATAGGCTGAATCAGGAACGATGAACTAATCATATTTACAAATACAAGAGAGGTCGAGTTCATACCAGTTTCTCCCATCTCAATCAGTCCATCATATATCATCATAATTGCCTTTCACTTGCACGACTGAATGATGTGAATAATAAAAGTGCACGTGCATTGGACTAAGCTGAAGTCTGCAAGCATTCAATAAACAGGAGAAGACAAGGCAATATGGACTCTTGGTTAAATCAAAAATAATGCATATAAGAGCCACTTTAACAGTTTAATTATGGTCTTCTCCTATCGACCCCCAAAGAAAAGAAAAGAAATAAAACTATTTACACGAGAAAGCTCCCAACAAGCAAAAAAAGAACAGGAAATCTTTTTGGGTTTTCTTTTTAATTACTACTACAAGCATATAAATTAAAGCTAGCTAAAAGCTACAAATATTTTTTTTGGTTTTTCTTAAGGTTTATCAAACACACAAGAAGAAAGCATAAAAAGGAAAATAAACTAGCATGGATATTACATGAAAAAGTATGAGCACCGAAAACTAGCAATGAGTGTGTGTGAACATGAATGTAATGTCGGTGAGAAATACGTACTCCCCCAAGCTTAGTCTTTTGGCCTAAGTTGGTTTATGGCCACGGCTGGCCTGGCGGATATCCATAGTAATAGTTGGGGTCATACTGCGAAGAAGAAGACTCTGATTGCCACTGGTTGGCAATCATCTCTGGATCCCACTGGTAATTAGACTATCGTGCAGAATCAAATTGTGGTTCCGACTCTGGCTCTGTGGCTGTTGTAGGGTTCCGGTAGGCGTGAATAGCCTCCAGCGGAACGAGATATTGGCCTGTAGATAAATCAAACAAGGAAGGAGCAGGCAAGGTGATAGTCTCAGGATGATGTTTATCAAAGAACAATTTGTATTTAAGCTCCCTTTCCCTATTCTTTACAATAAAATCATGCGCTACCATACTCTTATAATCTAAATAAACAGTGGGCAACAATTTTTCTTCCTTCTCATAATGCCTAATAGGTATGTTAAAATGTGCAGCCAGGCGCGAGGCAAAGATGCCTCCAAAGACGCAGCCCTTAGTACGATTAAGATTTAACCGCTTTGCAATAATAGCACCCATGCTGAATGTATCATCACGAAATAAGGCATGGCACAAAATAACAATATCAGGGGCACTCAGGTTTCCACAGTTTCCGCGCCCAATTAAGCATCTACTAGCAAATATTGCAAAGTAACGTAGAACAGGAAAGTGTATGCCAGTAGTTCGTGCGTCGGAAACCATTTCCCCTACAATGATGGTATCAATAAACCCATCCACATCGTCGTGATGTGGTTCCTCTGTCTTGCCCTCGAAACGGATCAAACAAACCCGACAAAAATCACGAAGTGACATCTCCTTATGCTCATCATATAAATAAAACTCCACCATAGGTGGTGAGCTCCTAGCATGGAAATGAAAGTTTTGCACAAAGATATTGGTGAGTAAGGGATACTGTTCGTGTTGGTCATGGAGGAAGGCGGTGAGGCCTGCATTCTCAGCCAATTCATAGAAATCATCATAAATACTGGCCGCTCTCAAGAATTCATCACAAGGCCATTCACATGGCTGGACCTCCGTGATGCGGGGGAGATTATACTTGGGTCTCTTATCCTCCTTAGTTTGCTTATCCTTCGAGCTTCGGCTCGATGAGCCCCTCAGAAATCTCTTCATTATTTTCTGAAAAATTCTAAAATTTTTAGTAACTTCAAATAAAAGTGACCAAGCTCAAAAAAATTGATAGCAACTACTCCTACAAGTGCCTAGAGCCTATATCATGCATTAGAACTACTTGGAACCATATAAATTTGACATGCAAGCTCAAGAACAGGGTCACCTAAGCAGCAAAAATATGCAATGAATAAAGCACTAGAACAAAAACTAATTGGACCATTGGAGGAGTCACATACCAAGGAACAATCCCCCAAAGCAGTTTTGTGAGAGGTGCTTTGAGCAAGGAGATCGAAAATCACAACAAAATGAGCTAGAAATCGTGCTTGAGCTGGATGGTGATTTTTTGGGAGGAAGAAGAAGTGCGTGGGTGCAGGAATAAGTTGAAGGGAGCCACCGTGGGCCCACGAGGCAGGGGGCGCACCCAGGGGGTGGGCGCGCCGTGGACCCTCGTGGCCAGGTGCTTGCTCCCCCACTGTGTTCTCAGTGCCAAATATTCTCAAATATTCCAGAAAAAATCATATTTAAATTTCAGGGCATTTGGAGAACTTTTATTTTCGAGGTATTTTTTTGCATGGATAATTCCGAAAACAGACAGAAATTACTATTTTTGCTTTATTTAAACTAAATAACAGAAAGTAAAAAGAGGGTACAGAGAATTATGTTTTCTAAATTCATCCATCCCATGCTCCTCAAAAGGAATCCACTAACAAGGTTGATCAGGTCTTGTTAACAAACTCATTCCGAATAACATGGAACCGGAGAATTTTCGAATAACACTAGGTTACCTCAACGGGGATATGCACATCCCCGACAATAAGAATATCATATTTCTTCTTGACAGTAGGTAGAGGAAATTCAAAACCTCCAAAAATAATTGATGAAAATTTTCCAATAGAGTTTATGCTATGAACTTGAGGTTGTTTCCTCGGAAAGTGTACCGTATGCTCATTGCCATTACCATGAAAAGTGGCATTGCCTTTGGTGCAATCAATAACAGCCCCTGCAGTATTCGAAAAGGGTCTTCCAAGAATAATAGACATACTATCGTCCTCGGGAATATCAAGAATAACAAAGTCCATTAAAATAGTAACGTTTGCAACTACAACAAGCACATCCTCACAAATACTGACAGGTATAGCAGTTGATTAATCAGCCATTTGCAAAGATATTTCAGTAGGTGTCAACTTATTCAAATCAAGTCTACGATATAAAGTGAGAGGCATAACACTAACACCGGCTCTAAGATCACATAAAGCAGTTTTAACATAGTTTCTTTTAATGGAGCATGGTATAGTTGGTACTCCTGGATCTCCTAGTTTCTTAGGTATTCCACCCTTAAAAGTATAATTAGCAAGCATGGTGGAAATTTCAGCTCCCGGTATCTTTCTTTTATTAGTAACAATATCTTTCATGTACTTTGCATAAGGATTCATTTTAAGAACATCGGTCAATCGCATACGCAAGAAGATAGGTCTAATCATTTCAGCAAAGCACTCAAAATCCTCATCATCCTTTTTCTTGGATGGCTTAGGAGGAAAAGGCATGGGTTTCTAAACCCATGGTTCTCTTTCTTTACCGTGCTTCCTAGCAACAAAGTCTCTTTTATCATAACATTGATTCTTTGATTGTGGGTTATCAAGATCAACAGCAGGTTCAATCTCTACATCATTATCACAGCTAGGTTGAGCATCAACATGAACATTATCATTAACATTATCACTAGTTTCATGTTCACTACTAGATTGTGTTTCAGCATCAGAAATAGAAATATAATTGGGATTCTCAGGTGGTTCAACAATAGGTTCACTAGAAGTATGCAAAGTCCTATCATTTTTCTTTTTCTTCCTTTTAGAAGGACTAGGTGCATCTATATTATTTCTCTAAGAATCTTGCTCAATTCTCTTAGGGTGGCCTTCAGGATACAAAGGTTCCTGAGTCATTTTACCAGTTCTAGTAGCCACTCTAACAGCGTAGTCATTATCCTTACTATTCAATTCACTGAGCAAATCATTTTGAGCTTTAAGTACTTGTTATACTAGAGTGGTAACCATAGAAGCATGTTTACTAATGAGTTTAAGTTCACCTTTAACTCTAGACATATAATCACCCAAGTGTTCAATCATGTAAGAACTTTGTTTCAATTGTCTACCAAAATAAGCATTGAAGTCTTCTTGCTTAACCATAAAGTTATCAAACTCATCCAAACATTGGCTAGCAAACTTAGTAGGAGGGATTTCAGCTTTATCATAACTATAGAGAGAATTTACCTTTACTACCTATGTCGGGTTATCAAGACCATGTGTTTCTTCAATAGGAGATGGATTAAAACCATATATTTCTTCAACTGGCAGTAAATTAAGACGATGTATTTCTTCAATAGAAGGTAAATTCCTAACATCTTCAGCTTTAATACCCTTTTATTTCATGGATTTCTTTGCATCTTGCATATCTTCAGGACTGAGAAATAGAACACCCCTTTTCTTCGGAGTTGGTTTAGGAATAGGCTCAGGAATTGGCTCAGGAAGTGTCAAATTATTTTCATTTGTCAACATATTATTCAATAGAATTTCAGCTCCATCCAGTGTTGTTTTCCTGAAAACAGAACCAGCACAACTATCCAGGTAATCTCTGGAAGCATCGGTTAGTCCATTATAAAAGATATCAAGTATTTCATTTTTCTTAAGAGGATGATCAGGCAAAGCATTATGTAATTGGAGAAGCCTCCCCCAAGCTTGCGGGAGACTCTCTTCTTCAATTTGCACAAAATTATATATATCCCTTAAGGCAGCTTGTTTCTTATGAGCGGCGAAATATTTAGTAGAGAAGTAATAAATCATATCCTAGGGACTACGCACACAACCAATATCAAGAGAATTAAACCATATTTTAGCATCACCCTTTAATGAGAACGGAAATATTTTAAGGATATAAAAGTAGCGAGTTCTCTGATCATTAGTGAACAGGGTGGCTAGATCATTTAATGTAGTAAGATGTGCCACAATAGTTTCAGATTCATAACCATAAAAAGGATCAGATTCAACTAAAGTAATTATATCAGGATCAATAGAGAATTCATAGTCCTTATTAGTAACAAAGATATGTGAAGTAGCATAAGCAGGATCATATTTCATTCTAGCATTCAGAATTTTTTGTTTAAGCTTAGCTAATAATTTCTTAAGATCACTTCTATCATTGCAAGTAAGAAAGTCTCTTTTAGCTTCTTCATCCATAACATGGCCCTCAGGCACAACAGGAAATTCATATTTATTAGGAGAGCCTTCATCATTACTTTCATCAATATTATCAGTTTCAATAATTTCATTCTCTCTAGCCCTAGCAAGTTGTTCATCAAGAAATTCACCAAGTGGCATAGTAAAACCAAGCATAGAAGTAGTTTCATCATAAGTATCATGCATGGCACAAGTGGCATCATCAATAATATGTGACATATCAGAATTAATAACAGAAGCAGGTTTAGGTGTCGCAAGCTTACTCAAAATAGAAGGTGAATCAAGTGCAGACCTAGATGGCAGTTCCTTACCTCCCCTCGTAGTTGAGGGATAAATCTTGGTTTTTGGATGTCTCAAGTTCTTCATAATGATAAGCAGATATAAATCCCAAGTGACTCAAAGAATAGAGCTATGCTCCCCGGCAACGGCGCCAGAAAATAGTCTCGATATCCCACAAGTATAGGGGATCGCAACAGTTTTCGAGGGTAGAGTATTCAACCCAAATTTATTGATTCGACACAAGGGGAGCCAAAGAATATTCTCAAGTATTAGCAGCTGAGTTGTCAATTCAACCACACCTGGAAACTTAATGTCTGCAGCAAAGTGTTTAGTAGCAAAGTAATATGACAGTAGTGGTAACGGTAGCAAAAGGTAACGATAGCAAAAGTAATATTTTTGGTGTTTTGTAGTGATTGTAATAATAGCAACGGAAAAGTAAATAAGCGAAGAACAATATATGGAAAGCTCGTAGGCAATGGATCGGTGATAGAGAATTATGTCGGATGTGGTTCATCATGTAACAGTCATAACCTAGGGTGACACATAACTAGCTCCAATTCATCAATATAATGTAGGCATGTTTTCTGAATATAGCCATACGTGCTTATGGAAAAGAACTTGCATGACATCTTTTGTCCTACCCTCCCGTGGCAGCGGGGTCCTAGTGGAAACTAAGGGATATTAAGGCCTCCTTTTAATAGAGTACCGGACCAAAGTATTAACACATAGTGAATACATGAACTCCTCAAACTACGGTCATCACCGGGAGTGGTCCCGATTATTGTCACTTCGGGGTTGCCGGATCATAACACATAGTAGGTGACTATAGACTTGCAAGATAGGATCAAGAACACTCATATATTGATGAAAACATAATAGGTTCAGATCTGAAATCATGGCACTCGGGCCCTAGTGACAAGCATTAAGCATAGCAAAGTCATAGCAACATCAATCTCAGAACATAGTGCATACTAGGTGTCAAACCCTAACAAAACTAACTCGATTACATGATAAATCTCATCCAACCCATAACCGTCCAGCAAGCCTACGATGGAATTACTCACGCACGGCGGTGAGCATCATGAAATTGGTGATGGAGGAAGGTTGATGATGACGATGGCGACGGATTCCCCTCTCCGGAGCCCCGAACGGACTCCAGATCAGCCCTCCCGAGAGAGTTTATGGCTTGGGGCTGCTCCATATCGTAAAACGCGATGAATCCTTCTTCTTTATTTTTTTTCTCCCCGAACATGAATATATGGAGTCAAGATGGACGCCAGTGGAGCTTCAGGGGGCCCATGAGGTAGGGGGCGCGCCCAGGGGGTAGGCACGCCCCCCACCCTCGTGGCTAGGGTGTGGGCCCCAGGCCTTGATTCTTTGCTAGTATTTTTTATTATTTCCAAAAATAATCTCCGTGGAGTTTGACGTCATTCTGAGAACTTTTGTTTCTGCACATAAATAACACCATGGCAATTCTGCTGAAAAAAGCGTCAGTCCGGGTTAGTTCCATTCAAATCATGCAAGTTAGAGTCCAAAACAAGGGCAAACATGTTTGGAAAAGTAGATACGACGGAGACGTATCAATGATCTTGTAGGGATAACTTTCTTTGGCCGTGTTATTTTGAGAAGACATGATTGCTTAGTTAATATGCTTGAAATATTATTATGTTTATGTCAATATTAAACTTTTGTCTTGAACCTGTCGGATCTGAACATTCATGCCACAATAAAGAAAATTACATTGAGAATTATGCTAGGTAGCATTCCACATCAAAAATTCTGTTTTTATCATTTACCTACTCGAGGACAAGCAGGAATTAAGCTTGGGGATGCTTGATACGTCTCCCACGTATCTATAATTTTTTTTGTTCCATGCTATTATATTATCTGTTTTGGATGTTAATGGGCTTATTTATACACTTTTATATTATTTTTGGGACTAACCTACTAACCCAAGGCCCAGTGCAAATTGTTGTTTTTTGCCTATTTCAGTGTTTCGCAGAAAAGGAATATCAAACAGAATGAATCCTTCGGGAGAGTTATTTTTGGAACAAACGTGATCCAGAGGACTTGGAGTGGATGTCAAGAAATCAACGAGGAGGCCACGAGGCAGGGAGGCGCGCCCCCACCCTCGTGGGCCCCTTGTAGCTCCACCGACCTACTTCTTCCACCTATATATATCCATATACCCCAAAAACATCCAGGAGCACCACGAAACCCTATTTCCATCGCCGTAACCTTCTGTACCCAAGCGATCCCATCTTGGGGACTTTTCCGGAGCTCCGCCGGAGGGGCAATCAATCACGGAGGGCTTCTACATCAACACCATAGCCTCTCTGATGATGTGTGAGTAGTTAACTTCAGACCTTCGGGTCCATAGTTATTAGCTAGATGGCTTCTTCTCTCTCTGTTTGGATCTCAATACAAAGTTCTCCTCGATCTTCTTGGAGATCTATTCGATGTAACTCTTTTTGTGGTGTGTTTGTCGAGATCCAATGAATTGTGGGTTTATGATCAAGTTTATCTATGAACAATATTTGGTTCTTCTCTGAATTCTTTTTTGTATGATTGGTTATCTTTGCAAGTCTCTTCGAATTATCAGTTTGGTTTGGCCTACTAGATTGACCTTTCTTGCAATGGGAGAAGTGCTTACCTTTGGTTTCAATCTTGCGGTGTCCTTTGCCAGTGACAGCAGGGGCAGCAAGGCACGTATTGTATTGTTGCCATCGAGGATAAAAAGATGGGGTTTATATCATATTGCTTGAGTTTATCCCTCTACATCATGTCATCTTGCCTAATGTGTTACTCTGTTCTTATGAACATAATACTCTAGATGCATGTTGGATAGCGGTCGATGTGTGAAGTAATAGTAGTAGATGCAGAATTGTTTCGGTCTACTTGTCATGGACGTGATGCCTATATACATGATCATGCCTAGATATTCTCATAATTATGCACTTTTCTATCAATTGCTCGATAGTAATTCATTCACCCACCGTAATACTTATGCTATCTTGAGAGAAGCCACTAGTGAAACCTATGGCCCCTGGGTCTATTCTCCATTATATTATTCTCCCTTCAACTAGCTATTTCTGTCGCCATTTATTTTGCAATCTTTATTTTCCAATCTATACAACAAAAATACCAAAAATATTTATCTTATTATCTCTATCAGATCCGACATTCGTAAGTGACCGTGAAGGGATTGACAACCCCTTTATCGCGTTGGTTGCGAGGTTCTTGTTTGTTTGTGCAGGTATGAGGGACTTGTGTGTAGTCTCCTACTGGATTGATACCTTGGTTCTCAAAAATTGAGGGAAATACTTATGCTACTTTGCTGCATCACCCTTTCCTCTTCAATGGAAAACCAACGCAGTGCTCAAGACGTAGCAACGTCTTGTTCATCAGGGCTGACTTGCCTATCTTCATGTTCGTCCTGTTTGGAAGTTGGCTCGACGAGGTCTTCATTTTCTTCGGCATCGTCTAGAGTATTATTTTCTCTTGTGCCAGTATTGATGTCTTTCTCACGGCGTGACTTAGAACGGCGTCGCTGTCGTTGGCACTTTGGCTGTGTCTCAGGAGGTTTATCTTCCACTAGGTCTTCTTTGTCATCACCATTAACTTCTTTGGGTGTGTCCACTATGTATACATCATAGGAGGAGGTGGTTGTCCAGCGCCCGGTAAATGGCGGGTCTTGGGCGTGCTCCTCTTCCGCATCGTCGTCCATACTGTCGATGTCTCCGGAGTCGTAGTCGAGCATGTCAGTTAGATCTTCAATAGTGGCTATTAAGTGGGAGGTGGGTGGGAAGCAAAATTCCCCGTCATCAGCCCCCAGCTCAAACCAAATAAAATTGGGCTGTGAGTCCCCTGCTAAAGAGAGGGGTTTTAATGAGTTTAACACATCACCTAAAGGTGAGTGCCAGAAGATGTCCACGGAACTGAATTAGACGATTGGCGCCGGGTAAGGCTCGGCAGACGCGGATGCACATAGTTCAGAACCCGTGGCCGGAGATGGATCCGGGAGTCCAGTGATGCAGACCCCGCTCGAGGTTGGGTATGTGTACGGCTCCAACACCGGTGAGTCTACGGCTTCCGTGGCGGGGTTAAGCTTCCCGTTTTCGGATGGCGCAAGCTGCTCCGGATCTAGGGCCAGAGCACTTACAGGCGTGATCTCCTGGGTATGATCTGATGACAGATTTAGGTCATGTTCATCGCGGTGGCAGGGAGCGGCTGCCATGGGCTCGAATCCGTCGAAGATCAAGTCTCCGCAGATATCAACGACGTAGTTCAAGCTTCCAAACCTGACCTGACGGCCAGGGGAATAGTTGTCGATCTGCTCTAGATGGCCAAGCAAGTTGGCACGCAGTGTGAAGCCGCCGAATACGAAGATCTGGCCAGGGAGAAATAAATCCCCCCGGGAAGCGTTGTTGTAGATGATGGATGGAGCCATCGAACCTTCAGATGACGGTATAGCAGAACTCTCAATGAAAACACCAATGTCGATGTCAAAACCGGCGGATCTCGGGTAAGGGGTCTCGAACTGTGCGTCTAAGGTTGATGGTAATAGGAGACAGGGGACACGATGTTTACCTAGGTTCGGGCCCTCTCTATGGAGGTAATACCCTACTACCTGCTTGATTGATCTTGATGAATATGAGTATTACAAGAGTTGATCTACCTCGAGATCGTAATCCCTAAAACCCTAGAAGTCTAGCCTATATGATTATGATTGTCTCCACGGACTAAACCCTCTGGTTTATATAGACACCGGAGGGAGCTAGTGTTATACAAAGTCGGTTACAGAGAAAGGAATCTTCATATTAGAATATCAAACTTGCCATCCACGCCAAGGAGAGTCCCATCCAGACTCGGTCTTGTATCTTCATGGCCCAACTGTTCGGCCCATGTCCAACAGGCCGGACGCCCGAGGACCCCTTAGTCCAGGACTCCGTCAGGCGCCTCTAACACACATCAATTGTTACAAAGCCGTGTGTGGCGCCCCCCTCCAAAGTTTACTTCTCTAGTCATATTGTTGTAGTGCTTAGGCGAAGCCCTGCGCGGATCACTTCACTATCACCGTCACCCCGCCGTCTGATACGTCTCCAACGTATCTATAATTTTTTATTGCTCCATGCTATATTATATACTGTTTTGGACTATATTGGGCTTTATTTTCCACTTTTATATTATTTTTGGGACTAACCTATTAACCGGAGGCCCAGCCCAGAATTGCTGTTTTTTGCCTATTTCAGTGTTTCGGATAAACAGAATATCAAACGGAGTCCAAACGGAATAAAACCTTCGGGAACGTGATTTTCTCACCGAACATGATCTAGGAGACTTGGACCCTGCTCCAAGGAACAAAAGAGGAGGTCACGAGGGTGGGGGGCGCCCCCCCTAGGGCGCGCCCCCTGCCTTGTGGGCCCCTCGTTTCTCCTCCGACGTACTTCTTCCTCTTATATATACACACGTACCCCCAAACGATCAGAACAGGAGCCAAAAACTTAATTCCACCGCCGCAACTTTTTGTATCCACGAGATCCCATCTTGGGGCCTGTTCCGGAGCTCCGCCGGAAGAGGGCCGTCATCATGGAGGGCTTCTACATCATCCTAGCCCCTCCGATGAAGTGTGAGTAGTTTACCTCAGACCTTCGGGTCCATAGTTAGTAGCTAGATGGCTTCTTCTCTCTCTTTGAATATCAATACAAAGTTCTCCCCCTCTCTTGTGGAGATCTATTCGATGTAATCTTCTTTTTGCAGTGTGTTTGTTGAGACTGATGAATTGTGGGTTTATGATCAAGTCTATCTATGAATAATATTTGAATCTTCTATGTATTCTTTTATGTACGATTGGTTATCTTTGCAAGTCTCTTCGAATTATCCGTTTGGTTTGGCCAACTAGATTGGTAGTTCTTGCCATGGGAGAAGTGCTTAGCTTTGGGTTCGATCTTGCGGTGTCCTTACCCAGTGACAGAAGGGGCAGCAAGGCACGTATTGTATCGTTGCCATCGAGGATAACAAGATGGGGTTTATTTCATATTGCATGAATTTATCTCTCTACATCATGTCATCTTGCTTAAGGCGTTACTCTGTTTTTAACTTAATACTCTAGATGCATGCTGGATAGCGGTCGATGAGTGGAGTAATAGTAGTAGATGCAGAATCGTTTCGGTCTACTTGTCATGGGCGTGATGCCTATATGCATGATCATGCCTAGATATTCTCACAGCTATGCTCAATTCTGTCAATTTCTCAACAGTAATTTGTTCACCCACCATAGAATACTTATGCTCTTGAGAGAAGCCACTAGTGAAACCTATGGCCCCCGGGTCTATTCTCATCATATAAATCTCCATCACTTTAATCTTGCTTTGCTTTTTATTTTGCTTTTACTTTTTACTTTGCATCTTTATACCAAAAATACCAAAAAAAATATTATATCTATCAGATCTCACTCTCGTAAATGACCGTCAAGGGATTGACAACCCCTAATCGTGTTGGTTGCGAGTAGCTATCGTTTTGTGCAGGTACGAGGGACTTGAGCGTGGCCTCCTACTGGATAGATACCTTGGTTCTCAAAACTTGAGGGAAATACTTACGCTACTCTGCTGCATCATCCCTTCCTCTTCGGGGAAAACCAACGCAAGCTCAAGACGTAGCAAGAAGGATTTCTAGCGCCGTTGCCGGGGAGTCTATGCAAAAAGTCAACATACCAAGTACCCATCACAATCCCTATCTCTCGCATTACATTATTTGCCATTTGCCTCTCGTTTTCCTCTCCCCCCAATTCACCCTTGCTGTTTTATTCGCCCTCTCTCTCTATCCCCCCTCTCTATTTGTCTCTTTTTGCCCACTTGCCTTTTTGTTTGCTCGTGTGTTAGATTGCTTGTTTGTCGTGATGGCTCAAGATACTACTGTTAGGACCCCAACTCAATGCCACATCGATCTAGCATGTAACACCTCATCCCACGGGTATCGCCTTACCGTTGCCCGGGACCGTTTGCGCCTTTTGGCACACGTATATGATAGTGTCGCTAGCATCCATATGATAAGGAGCCCGGGCTGACATGGCTAGTCGTAAACCCAAAGTGGCACTAACTTACAGGGACATGCATCCATGACCCAGCATCGAATGTGTCGGTCATTAGCGAGTGAATCCAGGCTGTAGCACTGGGCTAACAGGACTCCGGTGAACCGGGCTGTAGCGGGCTAACAGGACTCCGGTATTCATCGCGTGACATTTCCCCGAAGGGACAGACACATGAACGAAGAAGGACACATGCCGGCCAGCCTAAGTGTTCCGGAGCAGTAGCAAGCTACCATGGCTCGGTGGAAACACTAGGAGACATTTCCCTGTAAGAGAGGCTACTAAAGATAAACAACTAGATAGCCAGATCCCACACATACCAAGCATTTCAATAACATACACACAATATGCTCGATATGTGCAAATACAACATGGCATCACAACATGACTCTATGACTCAAGTATTTATTCAATAGGCTCTGAGGAGCGAGATATTACAAACATGGGTCTCATGACCAAACAATCATAGCACACAAGTAAGAACACAAGCTGAAGCTATCATGTCTGAGTACAGACATCTATAAATGAAAAAGGCTGAGAAGCCTGACTATCTATCAGATCTGCCGAGGGCACAAGATCGTAGCTGAGGTATCAGGCTAAACGTCGAAGTCCACGCGGAACTACTAGCGAGACCGAAATCTCTCTGCAAAAACATAAAATAGGCAAACGTGAGTACAAATGTACCCAGCAAGACTTACATCAGAACTAACTACATATGCATCATTTTCAACAAGGGGATGGTGGGGTTTAACTGCAGCAAGCCAGCTTTGACTCGGTGGCTATCCTAAACTACGACTGCAAGCAACTCTTTTGAGGTGGCGCACACGAGTCCACATATTCACCATATCAATACACCACTATGGATCCGCTCCCGTCTCCCTACGAGAACGCCATCCATAGCACTCACGCTTATCTTGCGTATTTTAGAGTATCCACTTTCACTTGTCTATGAACTGATATAAGCAACCCAGAAGTCCTTTACCGCGGACATGGCTATTCGAATAGATGATATTAACCCTGCAGGGGTGTACTTCTTCATACATGTTTCCACCACTTAGCGTCTGCACACGACATGTGCTCGGCAGACTTCAAGCAAAAGCCGACGTGGGTGTAGACCATGACCTACCTAAACACCTAAGTCTCTAGTCCAAGTTTATTGCCTATTCGGGTTCCATCCATGAGGAGATCCGGCCAGAGTTTCGCTCACAGCCCCAAACGATGTGAACAGGGTTCCCAAGACACCAAACGGGCATCCGGTACACCGTGCCACGTACCTACCGCATCACAGCCCACCCCTACGGTCAGCGCTATCCACGGCCTCCAGTAAGCTACAAACACCAGAAACTACTTGCAACTCCTGGATAGAGGACAAGGGTGAATAAGAAGTCGAGCGGGGTCATATTTCAGGGCCCAATGTATGGTAGTAGCTGAATCATGGATCACAAACACAGAACTCAGTTCCTGAGGACGGCTGCAATGAGACAACCCACCATGTACTCCTACATGGCCTCTCACCGCTATCTTTACCAAATCGTGTTCACACACTTAGCTCACACACAGTAGGACATGTTCACACCCCTCTGATTCATCCCCGATGAATCAGACCTGACTCAACTCTAAGCAGTAGTAGGCATGACAAACAAACATGAATGAGTAGGCACAACAGGGCTCAAACAACTCCTACTCATGCTAGTGGGTTTCATCTATTTACTGTGGCAATGACAGGTCATGCAAAGGATAAAGGGGTTCAGCTACCGCAGCAAGTAACAGTTGAATCGTTGTTGTCCTAATGCATTAAAAGAGAGCAGGAGCGAGAGAGTAGGATTGTATCGGAATGAACAAGGGGGTTTTGCTTGCGTGGCACTTCTGAAGATAACATTGAGTCTTCATCAGTGTCAACGATCACAACGTCGGAACATCATCTACCGGGAGGGAACAGATACCGGCAACAAAGAAGAAATACAATCAATGCAATGCACAATATGATGCATGCTCATGACATGGCAATATGAATGTGTTTTGAGCTAATGCAACTAGCAACAGATTAAATGAAGTTGGTTTGAATACAAGATTCAAATTCAAACTCCATATGTGATTATTCAAATGCCATTTAATTGATTTGTGCTAAACAGCAGCTATAAGTTGTTCTAATATGCATGAAAATGGTACAGATGGATTCCTTGAATTTTTCTGATAATTTTTCATATATAAATTATTTAATTTGGAGTTACGGTTGAATTTCTATGATTTATTGAAGTTTAGGGCATTTTCTGAAATTTCCTGAAATAATAATAAATCCAGAAATGATTTATGGCGTCAGCACCACGTCACGGTGACGTCAGTAGAGTCAACTGGGCGCCCCAGGTCAAACCTGACCAGTGGGGTCCACTGGTCAGTGACTCAGGAACTAATCCCGGTCAAACCCAGTGCTGACTGGGGTTTGACCAGGGGTGGGGCCTACTGTCAGTGGCTCTAGGGGTTAATTAGCTGGGTCACTAACACTAATCAAGCATGCCACATCGGCAGTCGCTGGAGTATCGCCGGCGGCGACCATTCCGCACGGCGGCGCGGCTCGGATTTGAGCTTTGGGCGGTGGTTTGGCGCGCTGAGCGCACCGGGAAGGAGCTCTTGCACTCGCGCATCTAATGGACCAGACGGGTGGTCACGGGACAGCCGGAATCTCGCCGGCGACGAGCTTTGGCGGCGACCGGAGTTCGGCGGGGAGGGGAGAAGGAGCTACGGTGCACGGCAGGGGCCGGTGTTGGACGCGTTCGGCTCCTGGGAGCTCGGTGAGCACGGAGACACGCTCAAAAATGGGCGGGGGCGACTGTGGTGTCGGCAGCGGCGAGCGAAGCGGCGGCCGGAGCTCGGCGTCCGTGCAACTACGGCCTAGAGGGTGCGGAGAGGCCGGGGAAGAGGGGAAGTCGAAGCGGGCGCTCACAGCGGTGAAGGGGAGCAACTTGGTGTAGCCGGGGACACGCTGAGGCCGCAAATTGACCGGAGGGGGCCGTCGGATCCGGAGGTTGAAGACGACGGTTGACGGCGATGCAGGGCCTCCCGGCGTCCCATGGCTCGATTGGGAGGACGAGGAGGTTTCTTCGGTGCTTCTGGAGTCGGCGGAAGGGCGAAGGGTGGCTGGTGGCCACGGTGGTTGCGAGCGAGGTCGGCGGCGGCT
>NC_057803.1:512865306-512873285 GCF_018294505.1 Triticum aestivum
AGAGCGAGGGAGAAGTGAGAGGGGGTCGAGGGGAGTGTGTGGCATCACCGGGGCGTCGAGGACGAGCCAGGCAGGCTGGGAGGGAGGAGGTGGCCGGGGCACGTGGCCGCGCGCGCCACCTAGCAGCTTCGGGGCGAGGGGGAGGAAGACGACAGGGGGGGAAGCGGCGGTGGGCTGGGCCGCACAGGAGCTGGGCCGGCTGGGCTACCAGGTGAGCGCCAGGTAGTCCCTCTGCTCTTTCCTTCTCTTTTCTATTTTCTGCAGTTTGTTTTCTATTTAATTGCCACTGAATTCAAATTCAAACAAATTTGAAAACAGTGCCAAAACTCCCCTGGATAATTTTATGTCACTTAAGGTCTCCTCCTCATAAACATAAAATATCTCAGGGCATTTGAAAATATATTCATTATATATTATGAATATAACTCCAAATTCAAATAAAATATTGATTTAAAATCAGAGCCCAATAATTCCTTAGAAATGTCCCAAAATTTTGGTTTGATTTATAACTCTTGCCAAAATTGTCAGAGCTATTTCTAGGGCATTTTGGATTTACTGATTGCAATTTTAGGGTTTCTTGCCCCTTTATTAAAATGATTTCCGAGGCTTTCAATTTCCTCATTTCAACTTTCAGAATATAGACATGATGCACACATGAAGCTAGCCTAGAGCATTACCAGAAGCTAGGGATGTGACAACTCACCCCCACTAAACAAGAATCTCGACCCGAGATTCAAGTGTAGGGTAAGACGAAGGGAAAACGCCAACTAACATAATCTTTACGATCCAGGGTGCACTTCAAATGAATGTTGATTCAAACACCATCTTTGTCTCGAAGTCTTCCTCTGAGAACTCCAACTATCATGTCAGCGAGAGGAAAGGGAAGACCCTAAAAGAATTGTTCTTCTCGAAGGTCGAACAACTCAGGATTAACCCACGGATTGAGACATAGCAACATCTCTCGAGCTGAGAGACGAAGCACACATCCATAGGAATGGAGTGAAGCAGATGACAAAGGTTCACTAGGTAGACATCAATTTCACGCTTAAGAAGGTGGTAAACGATTGTCAACGTAGCGAGGAGTTTGAGTTGCCATGATACCATAACGATGCACCTTAGGGAAGGTGACTCGTAGAAATATCCCCTTAAGTGGCAAAAAGAATTACCTTTGATTCAAAGATCCTTGAAACTCTTTATACCAGCTTAAGGCAAATCATAATCGATCATTTAGAGGGGATCGGTAGAATGGCATACCCGGATTAGAATGGATGATGTGGATTACCTTGTTGAAGACAACGTAATGGATGAGTTTGCTTATCACCAGAAATGGAAGAGACCCATGGTAGAATGGCACAGTGGTGGTGCAAGCTGGGAACAAAAATGCAAATGCTGGGAATGATTCTGGTAACTGGGGAAGAACCCAACAATAGAGAGTGAATTCACTGTTTGAAAGGTCATAGCATTGCCGAGGAAACTGAGAGCAATCCGGTTAGTACCGATGATAACACCTAGCGCTTGTGTGTGCTCTCAAGAACTTGAGTATTTCCACAATCATCAAGGTTTTATCAACATCCGTGTCAAGGGTGCTGACAACACAACATACTACCATGATGAATAGCGATGGACGATGCAGATGCAAAGGAGGATAACACTTTCTCAGATTTCACCTTAGCGAGGCTAAGGAAACAAAATCTGGATGATCGACCGAGAGACATTTAGCACTCCGCTCCTAATGTTCTCCTTGATGTGCTAGCATATCCCATTCATTGAAATGGTTTGGTAACTAGACATCAAGTAAAAGGTCGAACTTCGGGAGCACAATAATCCATAAGGAATAACTACGGAGTAGATCCTACGAAATCCTTATGGGGAGGTGTCCAATTTCTCCAATCAAGATACTACAATATTAGGTCTCCCGGCGGGGTGTGTTGGCCACGACATCCACTTTACCGGTTTCCGAGGGACCGATATTATAGTTCTTGGAAAATGTTCCAACCATCATATCTGCCTGAGATTCAGATCTGGTTGGTGTCAGGATATTCCAGACCCATCGAGTCTAGGAAGAAAAATGAAAGTTTGCAACACAAATCGACGAGAAGACGTTGCGAGATTCTCGGGGAATGAACTACGATAGTAAGCTCCAAAACATGAGCTGGTTCTGCTACAACCATGTGAACACGTTGTGCCAGACAAGCATGACCACAAAGTAGTCTTATAATAAAACACTACCGAGTTCAGGAGGGGGAACCATCAACGAGGGTATCGAAGTCCTTACATAAGTCCGGATTAGCTCTTATGAAGGAACTCCTTCTCCTTGAACAAATCAATCAGTGGCTTGGTGTGCTAGGGATACATATAGATTGAAGGTTGCAAGTCTTCAAACTACAGAATTCTTCGCACGTGTGCATGACTGATTTGGAATGATTCCAAAGAAAGCAACATTGACTTTCTCGAATCCACGGCGGCAACTTGCATCAGATGCACATGAATTAAAGGAAGTCACTACCTTCATCCAAACATATGCTTCATGAGCTAGCATGAACAAATGCTTTCAAAAGTTTCCAACACTAGCTTAATGTTCAACAAAATCATGGAGGAGATAAGGATGTTGTCAATGGGCTCAACAACAATTCATCTAGGTTTCCTTTTAAAAGGAATTCCATAGTTAAGTGAACACGGTGATAGCATTGGTCAGACCAAAGATGTAATGGTGTATGCTCGAGGGATCAACCATGAATAAGACAACATTACGAGCATCGTTGGTTCTGGTTTGATTTGACGATAGCCCACACTCAAATCAAAGGATTGATAAGACAATAGGTCCAGCAACTGATCACAGGGACCAATCGATGAAGATATCATCTTTCTTCAACACACACTACACAAGAATATCCCTTTGGAACGAACTAAGTTAGGCAAGCTTTTATCTTCCAATTCTCCAAGTTGTTGTCTAGCTTAACCAACTAGCTCCGGGATATCCAACACAGATTCTTGGAGAAAGGGTGGTTCACAAGAAACCGACTTGATCACGAGCTCAACATAGCAGTCAGGGGACAACCTGGTAATACTTCCGAGAAAATATTCGGAAAATCACGAACCACCGGTATGTTACTAAGCTCGAGAACAATCTTGCTTTTTGAGGCAAGACGATATGATCAATAGAGCGAAGATTTGAAATAATCCTAACTCATCGATCGAGGAGTGCACCGAGAACAAGGACTAGGTAGCACAATCAGTCTTAGGGTGACGATTCAATAATCAACACGCTAAGAATGAGGTTATCGTCCATTTAACTACCAAGCAACAGAGTTGCTAGCAGTATTGATTTCACACGCCACGATTCACTTGTCGGCATTCTGGTTACAATAACACAGGAACCGAGGAATGAACAATGATGGCAAGAAGTATCACTGTACCAAGAGTTCATAGGATGGTGTGCAATTCTTATAACAATCCCGATATAAAAGATGGTAATACTCCAAGGTAGAACAGAGCAAAAGCTGGATTGGCATTTTGATCTGCGGAGTACAATTGTTTCGACCCAATCCTAGATATGGAAGAGGTACTGGAGTTTGTTTCTCCTAGTCATTCCGCGATAGAATGGCTTGACGGACCACAAGAGTAGTAGGCATCGATAAACAAACACACGCATACTCTTGACTATCAATTGATAGACAAAGGTCAGTAGACAACTAAAGAGGGACAACTCAAAGGAACATATAACTTTTTGAGTTTTGGATGCATAGATTAGTATGTCGAACCAAGTTCAACATAATTCTTCCAAATAACCCATGCAGAAAGGTTGAGCTGGCAGAGTCACAACATAGCATGGAGAACTCATCGAGAGCACTCTTGTTGTCATCTTTTGGTTCAGAAGAACTCCTGCCAAGAATGGTTCATGGTAATTGGAAAAAGGATGTATCATGAACCTCGAGGATTATCGCAAAGGTTACTAATATCCTAAAGGAACTAGCAAACACTATCAACATGAAGT
Organism: Triticum aestivum; assembly: GCF_018294505.1. Lineage (NCBI taxonomy): Eukaryota > Viridiplantae > Streptophyta > Magnoliopsida > Poales > Poaceae > Triticum > Triticum aestivum. The sequence continues at coordinate 512,869,301 of NC_057803.1, forward strand.
AAGTGGAGTGAATCTCGGGTTCAAAACCCAGGAGTAGAATACCTACTACTAAGTAGCATCACGGAATGCTTTCGAGAATAAAGGCCAGAATCATCACACTAGGACACAAAACATGGCTAGACTACTAGATGATCCCCTGAGACACCTAGGGTCATAATAGTAACTCCAACATAAATGTCAAGGCAATAGAATACCTCAACTCAACAATTAGTGTGATTGAGCTGGCATAAAGGAACATCGAAACCAGAGGGAAAGGATTTTGCAAATGCATCAGACTATTTAGAAACCTGGGATGACTCGGACAACATAACGGCTATAAATGCTCAAAAAGATTTGAGACATTCACAAAAATGGTGGCATAACCACTCAGAAGCACAATATCAAGGTTTCGAGATCAACAGTTAACATACAGAGGTAGTATAAACTGAACTGAGGCTTAAATCCAACAATCTTATAAGTCTACGGATTAGTAACACGTGATCCTGATAGAAAGAAGAGATAGCCTAGTTCCTTAACCCCGTAGAAAAGATAAGATGACTCAGATCAGAAGGGCATAAGGTATAAGGAGTAAAAAGAGCCTTACGTTCCATCCCACAATCAATTCCCTTATATAACTAAGAATTTCTAGACTCAACTTCGACCAGTTTGGCTTGGTAATCCTACAGGCAGTCAAGCTCTGATACCAACGCTGTCAGGACCCCGACTCAATGCCACATCGATCTAGCATGTAACACCTCATATCACTTTGCGGCCTCACGCACGGTATTCCCACGGGTGTAGCCTTACCGTTGCCCGGGACCGTTTGCGCCTTTTGGCACACGTATATGATAGTGTCGCCAGCATCCATATGATAAGGAGCCCGGGCTGACATGGCTAGTCATAAACCCAAAGTGGCACTAACTTACAGGGACAGGCATCCATGACCCAGCATCGAACGTGTCGGTCATCAACGAGTGAATCCAGGCTATAGCACTGGGCTAACAGGACTCCGGTGAACCGGGCTGTAGCGGGCTAACAGGACTCCGGTATTCATCGCGTGACATTTCCCCGAAGGGACAGACACAGGAACGAAGAAGGACACATGCCGGCCAGCCTAAGTGTTCCGGAGCAGTAGCAAGCTACCATGGCTCGGTGGAAACACTAGGAGACATTTCCCGATAAGAGAGGCTACTAAAGATAAACAACTAGATAGCCAGATCCCACACATACCAAGCATTTCAATAACATACACACAATATGCTCGATATGTGCAAATACAACATGGCATCACAACATGACTCTATGACTCAAGTATTTATTCAATAGGCTCTGAGGAGCGAGATATTACAAACATGGGTCTCATGACCCAACAATCAGAGCATACAAGTCAAAGCACAAGCTGAAGCTATCATGTCTGAGTACAGACATCTATAAATGAAAAAGGCTGAGAAGCCTGACTATCTATCAGATCCTGCCGAGGGCACAAGATCGTAGCTGAGGTATCAGGCTAACGTCGAAGTCCACGCGGAACTACTAGCGAGACCGAAGTCTCTTTGCAAAAACATAAAATAGGAAAACGTGAGTACAGATGTACCCAGCAAGACTTACATCAGAACTAACTACATATGCATCATTTTCAACAAGGGGATGGTGGGGTTTAACTGCAGCAAGCCAGCTTTGACTCGGTGGCTATCCTAAACTACGACTGCAAGCAACTCTTTTGAGGTGGCGCACACGAGTCCACATATTCACCATATCAATACACCACTATGGATCCGCTCCCGTCTCCCTACGAGAACGCCATCCATAGCACTCACGCTTATCTTGCGTATTTTAGAGTATCCACTTTCACTTGTCTATGAACTGATATAATCAACCCAGAAGTCCTTTACCGCGGACACGGCTATTCGAATAAATGATATTAACCCTGCAGGGGTGTACTTCTTCATACATGTTTCCACCACTTAGCGTCTGCACACGACATGTGCTCGGCAGACTTCAAGCGAAAGCCGACGTGGGTGTAGACCACGACCTACCTAAACACCTAAGTCTCTAGTCCAGGTTTATTGCCTATTCGGGTTCCATCCATGAGGAGATCCGGCTGGAGTTTCGCTCACAGCCCCAAACGATGTGAACAGGGTTCCCGAGACACCAAACGGGCATCCGGTACACCGTGCCACGTACCTACCGCATCACAGCCCACCCCTACGGTCAGCGCTATCCATGGCCTCCAGTAAGCTACAAACACCAGAAACTACTTGCAACTCCTGGACAGAGGACAAGGGTGAATAAGAAGTCGAGCGGGGTCATATTTCAGGGCCCAATGTATGGTAGTAGCTGAATCATGGATCACAAACACAGAACTCAGTTCCTGAGGACGGCTGCAATGAGACAACCCACCATGTACTCCTACATGGCCTCTCACCGCTATCTTTACCAAATCGTGTTCACACACTTAGCTCACACACAGTAGGACATGTTCACACCCCTCTGATTCATCCCCGATGAATCAGACCTGACTCAACTCTAAGCAGTAGCAGGCATGACAAACAAACATGAATGAGTAGGCATAACAGGGCTCAAACAACTCCTACTCATGCTAGTGGGTTTCATCTATTTACTGTGGCAATGACAGGTCATGCAAAGGATAAAGGGGTTCAGCTACCGCAGCAAGTAACAGTTGAATTGTTGTTGTCCTAATGCATTAAAAGAGAGCAGGAGCGAGAGAGTAGGATTGTATCGGAATGAACAAGGGGGTTTTGCTTGCCTGGCACTTCTGAAGATAATATTGAGTCTTCATCAGTGTCAACGATCACAACGTCGGAACATCGTCTACCGGGAGGGAACAGATACCGGCAACAAAGAAGAAATACAATCAATGCAATGCACAATATGATGCATGCTCATGACATGGCAATATGAATGTGTTTTGAGCTAATGCAACTAGCAACAGATTAAATGAAGTTGGTTTGAATACAAGATTCAAATTCAAACTCCATATGTGATTATTCAAATGCCATTTAATTGATTTGTGCTAGACAGAAGCTATAAGTTGTTCTAATATGCATGAAAATGGTACAGATGGATTCCTTGAATTTTTCTGATAATTTTTCATATATAAATTATTTAATTTGGAGTTACGGTTGAATTTCTATGATTTATTGAAGTTTAGGGCATTTTCTGAAATTTCCTGAAATAATAATAAATCCAGAAATGATTTATGGCGTCAGCACCACATCACGGTGACGTCAGCAGAGTCAACTGGGCGCCCCAGGTCAAACCTGACCAGTGGGGTCCACTGGTCAGTGACTTAGGAACTAATCCCGGTCAAACCCAGTGCTGACTGGGGTTTGACCAGGGGTGGGGCCTACTGTCAGTGGCTCTAGGGGTTAATTAGCTGGGTCACTAACACTAATCAAGCATGCCACATCGGCAGTCGCCGGAGTATCGCCGGCGGCGACCATTCCGCACGGCGGCGCGGCTCGGATTTGAGCTTTGGGCGGTGGTTTGGCGCGCTGAGCGCACCGGGAAGGAGCTCTTGCACTCGCGCATCTAATGGACCAGACGGGTGGTCACGGGGCAGCCGGAATCTCGCCGGCGATGAGCTTTGGCGGCGACCGGAGTTCGGCGGGGAGGGGAGAAGGAGCTACGGTGCACGGCAGGGGCCGGTGTTGGACGCGTTCGGCTCCTGGGAGCTCGGTGAGCACGGAGACACGCTCAAAAATGGGCGGGGGCGACTATGGTGTCGGCAGCGGTGAGCGAAGCGGCGGTGGGAGCTCGGCTTCCGTGCAACTACGGCCTAGAGGGCGCGGAGAGGCCGGGGAAGAGGGGAAGTCGAAGCGGGCGCTCACAGCGGTGAAGGGGAGCAACTTGGTGTAGCCGGGGACACGCTGAGGCCGCAAATTGACCGGAGGGGGCCGTCGGATCCGGAGGTTGAAGACGACGGTTGACGGGGATGCAGGGCCTCCCGGCGTCCCGTGGCTCGATTGGGAGGACGAGGAGGTTT
>NC_057803.1:512873523-512915578 GCF_018294505.1 Triticum aestivum
AGGAGCTGGGCCGGCTGGGCTACCAGGTGAGCGCCAGGTAGTCCCTCTGCTCTTTCCTTCTCTTTTCTATTTTCTGCAGTTTGTTTTCTATTTAATTGCCACTGAATTCAAATTCAAACAAATTTGAAAACAGTGCCAAAACTCCCCTGGATAATTTTATGTCACTTAAGGTCTCCTCCTCATAAACATAAAATATCTCAGGGCATTTGAAAATATATTCATTATATATTATGAATATAACTCCAAATTCAAATAAAATATTGATTTAAAATCAGAGCCCAATAATTCCTTAGAAATGTCCCAAAATTTTGGTTTGATTTATAACTCTTGCCAAAATTGTCAGAGCTATTTCTAGGGCATTTTGGATTTACTGATTGCAATTTTAGGGTTTCTTGCCCCTTTATTAAAATGATTTCCGAGGCTTTCAATTTCCTCATTTCAACTTTCAGAATATAGACATGATGCACACATGAAGCTAGCCTAGAGCATTACCAGAAGCTAGGGATGTGACAACTACCAAATTGTGTGAATTCACCAATACCAATAATAATGATTTTCTTAGCACTCTGTTTGCTCCTCTTACCGATGCTGAATCTTGTGATATTAATACTGCTTTGTTGAATCTTGTTATGAAAGATCAATTTGCCGGCCTTCCTAGTGAAGATGCCGCTACTCATCTGAATAGCTTCGTTGATTTATGTGATATGCAAAATAAAAAAGATGTCAATAATGATGTTGTTAAATTGAAGCTATTTCCTTTTTTGCTTAGAGATCGTGCTAAAGCTTGGTTTTCGTCTTTGCCTAAGAATAGTATTGATTCATGGAACAAGTGCAAAGATGCTTTTATCTCTAAGTATTTTCCTCCCGCTAAGATCATCTCTCTTAGAAACGATATTATGAACTTTAAACAACTTGATCATGAACATGTTGCACAAGCTTGGGAGAGAATGAAATTAATGATACGTAATTGCCCTACTCATGATTTGAATTTGTGGATGATTATACAAATTTTTTATGCCGGATTGAATTTTTCTTCTAGAAATCTTTTAGATTCGGCCACGGGAGGCACTTTTATGGAAATCACATTAGGAGATGCTACTAAACTCCTAGATAATATTATGGTTAATTATTCTCAATGGCATATTGAAATATCTTCTAATAAAAAAGTGCATGCGATAGAAGAAATTAATGTGTTGAGTGGAAAGATGGATGAACTTATGAAATTATTTGCTACTAAGAGTGTTTCTTCTGATCCTAATGATATGCCTTTGTCTACTTTGATTGAGAATAACAATGAATCTATGGATGTGAATTTTGTTGGTAGGAATAGTTTTGGTAACAACGCTTATAGAGGGAATTTTAATCCTAGGCCATATCCTAGTAATCCTTGTAATAATTATGGGAATTCCTACAACAACTCTTATGGAAATTATAATAAGATGCCCTCTGAATTTGAGAATAGTGTTAAAGAGTTTATGAATTCACAAAAGAATTTTAATGCTTTGCTTGAGGAGAAATTGCTTAAAGTTGATGATTTGGCTAGAAACGTTGATAGAATTTCTCTTGAGGTTGATTCTTTAAAGCTTAGATCTATTCCTCCTAAGCATGATATCAATGAGTCTCTCAAAGCCATGAGAATTTCCGTTGATGAGTGCAAGGAAAGAATCGCTAGGATGCGTGCTTCTAAAGATGCCTTTATTAAAGCGTGTTCTTCCAATACCTATGAAAATCAAGATGAAGATCTAAAAGTTATTGATGTGTCTCCTATTAAATCTTTATTTTTCAATATGAATCTTGATGAAACTGAATATGATCTTCCTTTACTTAGAAGGCGTTCTAACAATTCGGAGTATTTAGATCTTAATGATGAAATTGATGAAAGTGGGATTGAAAGAAATAAAAATCTAGATGTTGCTAAACCCACTATATTGGATTTCAAGGAATTTAATTATGAAAGTTGCTCGTTAATTGATTGTATTTCCTTGTTGCAATCCGTTCTAAATTCTCCACATGCTTATAGTCAAAATAAAGCCTTCACCGAACATATTGTTGATGCCTTGATGCAATCTTATGAAGAAAAACTTGAGTTGAAAGTTTCTATCCCTAGAAAACTCTATGATGAGTGGGAACCAACTATTAAAATGAAAATTAAAGATCATGAGTTTTATCCTTTGTGTGATTTGGGTGCTAGTATCTCTACTATTCCCAAGACTTTGTGTGATTTACTAGATTTCCGCGATTTTGATGATTGCTCTCTAAACTTGCATCTTGCGGATTCCACTATTAAGAAACCTATGGGAAGGATTAATGATGTTAGTATTGATGCAAATAGGAATTGTGTGCCCGTAGATTTCATTGTTCTTGATATAGATTGCAATCCTTCTTGCCCTATTATGCTTGGTAGACCTTTCCTTAGAACGGTTGGTGCGATTATTGATATGAAGGAAGGGAATATTAGATTTCAATTTCCATTAAAAAAGGGCATGGAACACTTTAATAGAAAAAAAAAATTACCATATGAAACTATCATGATAGCCACTTATGGATTGCCTACCAAAGATGGCAATACCTAGATCTATCCTCGCTTTTATGCCTGGCTAGGGGCGTTAAACGATAGCGCTTGTTGGGAGGCAACCCAAATTTATTTTTATTCCTTGCTTTTTGCTCCTGCTTAGTAATAAATAAATTATTTAGCCTATGTTTTGGGTGTGTTTTTTGTGTTTAATTAGTGTTTGTGCCAAGTAGAACCGTTGGGAAGACTTGGGGAAAGTCTTGTTGAACTTGCTGTAAAAAATAGAAACTTTAGCGCTCACGAGAACTGGTGTCATTTTTATTTGAAGAGCGATATTTAGTTAATTATTTTTGAAGATGATTAATAGATAAATTCCTCACGTCCAGCAATTTATTTTAGAATTTTTGGGATTGCATATCTTGTGCTAGCTACAGATTACTACAGACTGTTGTGTTTTTGACAGATTCTGTTTTCCGTGTGTTGTTTGCTTATTTTGATGAATCTATGGCTAGTAAAATAGTTTATAATCCATAGAGAAGTTGGAATACAGTAGGTTTAACACCAATATAAATAAATAATGAGTTCATTACAGTACCTTGAAGTGGTCTTTTGTTTTCTTTCGCTAACGGAGCTCACGAGTTTTCTATTTTGAGTTTTGTGTTGTGAAGTTATCAAGTTTTGGGTGAATTCTTTTGATGGATCATGGAACAAGGAGTGGCAAGAGCCTAAGCTTGGGGATTCCCATGGCACCCCCAATATTATCCAAGGACACCAAAAAGTCAAAGCTTGGGTATGCCCCGGAAGGCATCCCCTCTTTCGTCCACTTCCATCGGTAATTTACCTTGAGCTATATTTTTATTCACCAACATGATATGTGTTTTGCTTGGAGCGTCTTGTATTATTTGTGTCTTTGTGTCTTAGTATGCCACAATCATCCTTGATGTACACACCTTTTGAGAGAGCCATACATGAATTAAAATTTGATAGAATACTCTATGTGCTTCACTTATATCTTTTGAGCTAGATAATTTTGCTCTATGTGCTTCACTTATATCTTTTGAGCGTAGTAGTTTTGCTCTATGTGCTTCACTTATATATTTTGAGCTAGATAATTTTTCTCTATGTGCTTAACTTATATATTTTGAGCATTATAATTTTTCTCTATGTGCTTCACTTAGATCTTTTAGAGCACAGTGGTGGATTTGTTTTAAAGAAACTAGTGATCTGTCATGCTTCAATTAAATTATTTTGAGAGTCTCTTAATAGCATGGTAATTTGCTTAATAATAATATGCTTGGTATTCAAGATTTGTGAAACTTTCTTTTGAGTGTGTTGAATACTAAGAAAAGATTGAAGCATGATAATTGTTTTGAGATATGGAGGTGATAATATTAAAGTCATGCTAGTTGCGTAGTTGTGAATTTAAAGAATACGTGTGTTAAAGTTTGTGATTCCCGTAGCATGCACGTATGGTGAACCTTTATGTGACGAAGTCAAAGCATGATTTATTTATTGATTGTCTTCCTTATGAGGGGTGGTCGGGGACGAGCGATGGTCTTTTCCTACCAATCTATCCCCCTAGGAGCATGCGCGCAATACTTTGCTTTGATAACTTCTAGATTTTTGCAATAAGTATATGAGTTCTTTATGACTAATGTTGAGTCGATGGATTATACGCACTCTCACCCTTCCACCTTTGCTAGCCTCTCTAATACCGCGCACCTTTCGCCGATATCATACACCTACCATATACCTTCCTCAAAACAGCCACCATACCTACCTATTATGGCATTTCCATAGCCATTCCAAGATATATTGCCATGCAACTTTTCACCATCTAGTTCATCATGACACATTCATAATTTTCATATTGCTTAGCATGATCATGTAGTTGACATAGTATTTGTGGCAAAGCCACCGTTCATAATTTCTTCATACTTGTCACTCTTGATTCATTGCATATCCCGGTACACCGCCGGAGGCATCCATATAGAGTCATACTTTGTTTTAGAATCGAGTTGTAATCATTGAGTTGTAAATAAATAAAAGTGTGATGATCATCATTCAATAGAGCATTGTACCAATAAAAAAAGGAGAAAGGCCCAAAAAAAGGGGCAATGCTACCATCCTTTTACCACACTTGTGCTTCAAATTAGCACCATGATATAGCGAGTCTCATATATTGTGCTTCAAAGTAGCACCATGTTCTTCATATAGAGAGTCTCATATGTTGTCACTTTCATATACTAGTGGGAATTTTACATTATAGAACTTGGCTTGTATATTCCAATGATGGGCTTCCTCAAATTGCCATAGGTCTTCGTGATCAAGCAAGTTGGATGCACACCCACTTAGTTTCTTTTGTTGAGCTTTCATACATTTATAGCTCTAGTGCATCTGTTGCATGGCAATCCCTACTCACTCACTTTGATATCTATTGATGGGCATCTCCATAGCCCGTTGATACGCCTAGTTGATGTGAGACTATCTTCCCCTACTTTTTATCTTCTCCACAACCACCATTCTATTCCACTTATAGTGCTATATCCATGGCTCACGCTCATGTATTGCGTGAAGATTGAAAAAGTTTTGAAAAAGTTAGATTATGAAACAATTGCTTGGCTTGTCATCGGGGTTGTGCATGATTTAAATACTTTGTGTGGTGAAGATGGAGCATAGCCAGACTATATGATTTTGTAGGGATAACTTTCTTTGGCCATGTTATTTTGAGAAGACATAATTACTTTATTAGTATGCTTGAAGTATTATTATTTTTTATGTCAATATAAACTTTTGTCTTGAATCTTTCTAATCTGAATATTCATACCACAATTAAGAAGATTTGCATTGAAATTATGCCAAGTAGCACTCCGCATCAAAAATTCTCTTTTTATCATTTACCTACACGAGGACGAGCAGGAATTAAGCTTGGGGATGCCTGATACGTCTCCAACGTATCTATAATTTTTGATTGCTCCATGCTATATTATCTACTGTTTTGGACTATATTGGGCTTTATTTTCCACTTTTATATTATTTTTGGGACTAACCTATTAACCAGAGGCCCAGCCCAGAATTGCTGTTTTTTTGCCTATTTCAGTGTTTCGGATAAACAGAATATCAAACGGAGTCCAAATGGAATAAAACCTTCGGGAACGTGATTTTCTCACCGAACATGATCCAGGAGACTTGGACCCTGCTCCAAGGAACAAAAGAGGAGGTCACGAGGGTGGGGGGCGCCCCCCCTAGGGCGCGCCCCCTGCCTTGTGGGCCCCTCGTTTCTCCTCCCACGTACTTCTTCCTCCTATATATACACACGTACCCCCAAACAATCAGAACAGGAGCCAAAAACTTAATTCCACCGCCGCAACTTTCTGTATCCACGAGATCCCATCTTGGGGCCTGTTCCGGAGCTCCGCCGGAAGAGGGCCGTCATCATGGAGGGCTTCTACATCATCCTAGCCCCTCCGATGAAGTGTGAGTAGTTTACCTCAGACCTTCGGGTCCATAGTTAGTAGCTAGATGGCTTCTTCTCTCTCTTTGAATCTCAATACAAAGTTCTCCCCCTCTCTTGTGGAGATCTATTCGATGTAATCTTCTTTTTGCGGTGTGTTTGTTGAGACCGATGAATTGTGGGTTTATGATCAAGTCTATCTATGAATAATATTTGAATCTTCTCTGAATTCTTTTATGTATGATTGGTTATCTTTGCAAGTCTCTTCGTATTATCCGTTTGGTTTGGCCAACTAGATTGGTAGTTCTTGCCATGGGAGAAGTGCTTAGCTTTGGGTTCGATCTTGCGGTGTCCTTCCCCAGTGACAGAAGGGGCAGCAAGGCACATATTGTATCGTTGCCATCGAGGATAACAAGATGGGGTTTATTTCATATTGCATGAATTTATCTCTCTACATCATGTCATCTTGCTTAAGGCGTTACTCTGTTTTTAACTTAATACTCTAGATGCATGTTGGATAGCGGTCGATGAGTGGAGTAATAGTAGTAGATGCAGAATCGTTTCGATCTACTTGTCACGGACGTGATGCCTATATACATGATCATGCCTAGATATTCACATAACTATGCTCAATTCTGTCAATTGCTCAACAGTAATTTGTTCACCCACCGTAGAATACTTATGCTCTTGAGAGAAGCCACTAGTGAAACCTATGGCCCCCGGGTCTATTCTCATCATATCAATCTCCATCACTTTAATCTTGGTTTGCTTTTTATTTTTATTTTACTTTTTACTTTGCATCTTTATACCAAAAATACCAAAAATATTATATCTATCAGATCTCACTCTCGAAAATGACCGTGAAGGGATTGACAACCCCTAATCGCGTTGGTTGCGAGTAGCTATCGTTTTGTGCAGGTACGAGGGACTTGAGCGTGGCCTCCTACTGGATTGATACCTTGGTTCTCAAAAACTGAGGGAAATACTTACGCTACTCTGCTGCATCATCCCTTCCTCTTCGGGGAAAACCAACGCAAGCTCAAGATGTTGCACCGTCATGCTGATGAAGCTCTCCCTCGACACTTTGCTGGATCAAGAGTTTGACGGACATCATCGAACTGAACATGTGTAGAACTCAGAGGTGTCGCACGTTCAGTACTTGATCGATTGAATTGAGAAGACGGTCGACTACATCAACCGCGTTAAGCTAACGCTTCCGCTTTCGGTCTACGAGGGTACGTGGACACATTCTTCCCTTCTCGTTGCTATGCATCTCCTAGATAGCTTGTGTGAGCGTAGGAATTTTTTTGAAATTGCATGCTACGTTTCCCAACAAAGGTTTATACATGACTCTTTATCTTCGTCGAGTTCCCAATATTTAGAGTTTCATTTAATTATTTCCAATAAATCCCATTTTAATTAAATATCCCTATTCATATAGGAACCAGTACAAGAAGTATCGAGCATGGATCGATCATTATGAGAAAGCCGAGCATAAAACTTTTGAATAATAATTTCTCTTGAGAGCTCATGATTGGAGCATCAATATAACATTGACTTAAGCCTCCCCCAAGCTTGAGCGATAATTTCTCCTTCACGACCACGATGCCTATAATTCCGATTTCAATCACGATGAACCAGATGAACCAGATGCATAGGATAAAACTTCTGATGAAATTCCAATTTCAATCGGTAGTAGTTCCATGATCCAATATCATCACATAGCCAATACCATGTCAATGCCTTTCCCTTCAAAGATAAAGGTAATACCTTCTTCTTGACAACATCCTCGGGCATACCTGCACAAAGCTTTGGTCTCCACAAACTTCATCCACATAGCCAATAATCCACAAACTTCATCCACATAGATTAGGTGCATGTCAGGATGTAATGTTCCATCTCCTGCATAAGGATTAGCAAGTAGTTTCTCTATCATACCCGAAGGAATTTCATAATAAATATTTTTAGTAGGTGCAGTAGGTTGAGGAGAAACTCTTTGGTCTTCCGATCGGGGTGAAGATACCATGAAGAAGCCCCTCAAAGGATTATTTCCCATAGTAACAAGTGACAGTAAATTTCAGCACAATATATATATATATATATGTTTCCTTACCAAATTCCACTTACCAAAGGCGCTTCACTCCCCGGCAATGGTGCCAGAAAAGAGTCTTGATGACCCACAAGTATTGGGAATCTATCGTAGTCCTTTCGATAGGTAAGAGTGTCGAACCCAACAAGGAGCAGAAGTAAATGACAAGCGATTTTGAACAACGTATTCTCTACAAGCACTGAAATTATTGGTAACATATAGTTTTGTGATAAAATAAATCGTAAAGGGTAACAAGTAAATAAAGTAACTAAGGTGCAGCAAGGTGGCCCAATCCTTTTTGTAGCAAAGGACAAGCCTGGACGAACTCTTATATAAAGCAAAGCGCTCCCGAGGACACATGGGAATTGTTGTCTAGTTAGTTTTCATCATGCTCATATGATTCGTGTTCGTTACTTTGATAATTTGATATGTGGGTGGGCCGGTGCTTGGGTGCTGCCCTTCCTTGGACAAGCCTCCCACTTATAATTAACCCCTCCCGCAAGCATCCGCAACTACAAAAGAACAATTAAGGTAAACCTAACCATAGCATGGAACATATGGATCCAAATCAGCCCCTTACGAAGCAACGCATAAACTAGGGTTTAAGCTTCAGACACTCTAGCAACCCATCATCTACTTATTACTTCCCAATGCCTTCCCCTAGGCCCAAATAAAGGTGAAGTGTCATGTAGTCGACGTTCACATAACACCACTAGAGGAGAGACTGAAGGAAATATGCCCAAGAGGCAATAATAAAGTTGTTATTTATATTTCCCTATATCATGATAAATGTTTATTATTCATGCTAGAATTATATTAACCGAAACTTAGTACATGTGTGAATACATAGACAAACTGAGTGTCACTAGTATGCCTCTACTTGACTAGCTCGTTAATCAAACATGGTTAAGTTTCCTAGCCATGGACAAAGAGTTGTCATTTGATAAATGGGCTCACATCATTAGAGAATGATGTGATTGACTTGACCCATCCGTTAGCTTACCACTATGATCATTTAGTTTATTGCTATTGCTTTCTCCATAACTTATACATGTTCCTATGACCATGAGATTATGCAACTCCCGAATACCGAAGGAACACTTAGTGTGCTATCAAACGTCACAACATAACTGGGTGACTATAAAGATGCTCTACAGGTATCTCCGGTGGTGTTTGTTGAGTTGGCATAGATCAAGATTAGGATTTGTCACTCCGTGTATCGGGGAGGTATCTTTGGGCCCTCTCGGTAATGCACATCACTATATGCCTTGCAAGTAATGTGACTAATGAGTTAGTTACGGGATGTTGCATTACGGAACGAGTAAAGATACTTGCTGGTAACGAGATTGAACTAGGTATTGAGATACAGACGATCGAATCTCGGGCAAGTAACATACCGATGACAAAGCGAAGAGCATATGTTGTTATGCGGTTTGACCGACAAAGATCTTTGTAGAATATGTACGAACGAATATTAAGATCCAGGTTCCGCTATTGGTTATTGACTGACCAAAAATGAGTCTCGGTCATGTCTACATAGTTCTCGAACCCGTAGGGTCCGCACGCTTAACATTTGGTGACGATCGGTATTATGAGTTTATGTGTTTTGATGTACCGAAGGTAGTTCGGAGTCCCGGAAATGATCACGGACATGACGAGGAGTCTCAGAATGGTCGAGACATAAAGATCGATATATTGGAAGCCTATGTTTGGACATCGGAATGGTTCTGGATGAGTTCGGGCATTTATCGGAGTACCGGGAGGTTACCGGAACCGCCCGAGGAGTATATGGGCCTTACTGGGCCTTAGTGGAAAAAGAGGAGAGGAAGGGAACGGTGGAGGGAGCGCCTCCCCTAGCCCAATCCGAATTGGGTGGGGGCCGCCCCCCTTCCTTATCTCCTACTCCTACCAGGGAAAGGGGGGAATCCTACTCCTGGTGGCAGTAGGACTCCCCCTAGGGCGCGCCATAGAGAGGGCCGGCCCTCCCCTCATCCACTCCTTTATATACGGGGGAAGGGGGCACCCCATAGACACACAAGTTGATCTCTTAGCCGTGTGTGGTGCCCCCCTCCACAGATTTCCACCTCGGTCATATCGTTGCAGTGCTTAGGCAAAGCCCTGCACCGGTAGCTTCATCATCACCGTCATCACGCCGTCGTGCTAACGAAACTCTCCCTCGACACTCAGCTGCATCTAGAGTTCATGGGACGCTACCGAGCTGAACGTGTGCAGATCACAGAGGTGTGTACCTTTGGTGCTAGGATCGGTCGGATCATGAAGACATATGACTACATCAACCAGGTTGTCATAACGCTTCCGCTTATGGTCTACGAGGGTACGTGGACAACAATCTTCCCCTGTCGTTGCTATGCATCGCCTAGATGGATCTTGCATGTGCGTAGGAACTTTTCTGAAATTATTGTGTTCTCCAACAATGGCATCCGAGCCAGTTCTATGCGTAGATGTTATATGCACGAGTAGAACACAAAGGAGTTGTGGGCGTGGGTATATACATATTTCTTGTCGTCACTAGTTGCTTCTTGATTCAGCGGTATTGTTGGATGAAGCAGCTCAGACCGACATTACGCGTACGCTTACGTGAGACTGGTTCTACCGACGCTCTTCGCACACAGGTGGCTAGTGGGTGTCAGTTTCTCCAACTTTAGTTGAATCGGATTCAATGAACAGGGTTCTTTCTGAAGATCAAAAAGCAATCACTATACCCCGTTGTGGTTTTTTATGCGTAGGTAAGAACGGTTCTTGCTCAGCCCATAGCAGCCACGTAAAACTTGCAACAACAAAGTAGAGGATGTTTAACTTGTTTTTGAAGGGCATGTTGTGATGTGATATGGTCAAGACATGATGCTAAATTTTATTGTATGAGATGATCATGTTTTGTAACAAAGTTATCGGCAACTGGCAGGACCATATGGTTGTCGCTTTATTGTATGAAATGCAATCAGCATGTAATTGCTTTACTTTATCACTAAGCGGTAGCGATAGTCGTAGAAGCAACAGTTGGCGAGACGACAACGATACTTTGATGGATATCAAGGTGTCAAGCCGGTGACGATGGTGATCATGACGGTGCTTTGGAGATGGAGATCAAAGGCACAAGATGATGATGGCCATATCACATCACTTATATTGATTGCATGTGATGTTTATTCTTTATGCATCTAATTTTGCATAGTTCGGCGGTAGCATTATAAGATGATCTCTCACTAAATTTCAAGGTATAAGTGTTCTCCCTGAGTATGCACCATTGCTATAGTTCATCGTGCCGAGACACCACGTGATGATCGGGTGTGATAAGCTCTATGTTCACATACAACGGGTGCAAGCCAGTTTTGCACATGCAGAATACTCGGGTTAAACTTGAAGAGCCTAGCATATGCAGATATGGCCTCGGAACACTGAGAACGAAAGGTCGAGCGTGAATCATATAGTAGATATGATCAACATAGTGATGTTCACCATTGAAAACTACCCCATCTCACGTGATGATCGGACATGGTTTAGTTGATATGGATCACGTGATCACTTAGATGATTAGAGAGATGTTTATCTAAGTGGGAGTTCTTAAGCAATTTGATTAATTGAACTTTAATTTATCATGAACTTAGTACCTGATAGTATTTTGCATGTCTATCTTGTTGTAGATAGATGGCCCGTGTTGTTGTTCCGTTGAATTTTAATGCGTTCCTAGAGAAAGCTAAGTTGAAAGATGATGGTAGCAACTACACGGGCTGGGTCCGTAACTTGAGGATTATCCTCATTGCTGCACAGGAGAATTACGTCCCGGAAGCACCGCTAGGTGACAAACCCACTGCAGGAGCAACGCCAGATGTTGTGAAAACCTGGCAGAGCAAAGCTGATGACTACTTGATAGTTCAGTGTGCCATGCTTTACGGCTTAGAACCGGGACTTCAACGATGTTTTGAACGTCATGGAGCATATGAGATGTTCCAGGAGTTGAAGTTAATATTTCAAGCAAATTCCTAGATTGAGAGATATGAAGTCTCCAATAAGTTCTACAGCTGCAAAATGGAGGAGAATAGTTCTATCAGTGAACATATACCTAGAATGTCTGGGTACCACAACCACTTGACTCAGCTGGGAGTTAATCTTCCAGATGACAGTGTCATTGACAGAGTTCTTCAATCACTGCCACCAAGCTACAAGAGCTTCATGATGAACTATAATATGCAAGGGATGGATAAGGCGATTCCCGAGCTCTTCGCAATGCTAAAGGCTGCGGAGGTAGAAATCAAGAAGGAGCATCAAGTGTTGATTGTCAACAAGACCACCAGTTTTAAGAAAAAGGGTAAA
This sequence comes from Triticum aestivum, assembly GCF_018294505.1. Classification (NCBI taxonomy): domain Eukaryota; kingdom Viridiplantae; phylum Streptophyta; class Magnoliopsida; order Poales; family Poaceae; genus Triticum; species Triticum aestivum. Next base: position 512,885,911 of record NC_057803.1, read on the forward strand.
GGGAAGAAGGGGAACTTCAAGAAGAACGGCACGCAAGTTGTTGCTCAAGTGAAGAAACCCAAGTTTGGACCTAAGGCTGAGACTGTGTGCTTCTACTGCAAAGGGACTGGTCACTGGAAGCAGAACTGCCCCAAGTATTTGGTGGAGAAGAAGGATGGCAAAGTGAAAGGTATATTTGATATACATGTTATTGATGTGTAACTTACTAATGCTCGCAGTAGCGCCTGGGTATTTGATATTGGTTCCGTTGCTAATATTTGCAACTCGAAACAGGGGCTATGGATTAAGCGAAGATTGGCTAAGGACGAGGTGACGATGCGTGTGGGAAATGGTTCCAAAGTCGATGTGATCGCCATCGGCACGCAACCTCTACATCTACCTTCGGGGTTAGTTTTAGACCTAAATAATTGTTATTTTGTGCCAGCATTGAGCATGAACATTATATCTGGATCTTGTTTGATGCGAGACGGTTATTCGTTTAAATCAGAGAATAATGGTTATTCTATTTATATGAATAATATTTTTTATGGTCATGCACCCTTGATGAATGGTCTGTTTTTACTAAATCTTGATAGTAGTGATACACATGTTCATAGTATTGAAGCCAAAAGATATAAGTTTAATAATGATAGTGCAACTTATTTGTGGCACTGCCGTTGAGGCCATATTGGTGTAAAGCGCGTGAAGAAACTCCATGCTGATGGACTTTTGGAATCACTTGATGCTTGTGAACCATGCCTCATGGGCAAGATGACTAAGACTCCGTTCTCTGGAATAATGGAGCGAGCAACAGACTTGTTGGAAATAATACATACTGATGTATGCGGTCCGATGAGTGTTGATGCTCGCGGTGGATATCGTTATTTTCTTACCTTCACAGATGATTTGAGCAGATATGGGTATATCTACTTGATGAAACGTAAGTCAGAAACATTTGAAAAGTTCAAAGAATTTCAGAGTGAAGTGGAAAATCATCGTAACAAGAAAATTAAGTTTCTATGATCTGATCATGGAGGTGAATATTTGAGTTATGAGTTTGGTCTTTATTTGAAACAATGCGGAATAGTTTCGCAACTCACGCCACCTGGAACACCACAACGTAATGGTGTGTTCGAACGTCGTAACCGCACTTTATTAGATATGGTGCAATCTATGATGACTCTCAGTGATTTACCGCTATCATTTTGGGGTTATGATTTAGAGACGGTTGCATTCACGTTAAATAGGGCACCATCAAAATCCGTTGAGATGACACCTTATGAACTATGGTTTGGCAAGAAACCCAAGTTGTCGTTTCTTAAAGTTTGGGGCTGCGATGCTTATGTGAAAAAGCTTCAACCTGATAATCTCGAACCCAAATTGGAGAAATGTGTCTTCATAGGATACCCAAAGGAGACTGTTGGGTACACCTTCTATCCCAGATCCGAAGGCAAGATATTCGTTGCTAAGAATGGATCCTTTCTAGAGAAGGAGTTTCTCTCAAAAGAAGTGAGTGATAGGAAAGTAGAACTTGACGAGGTAATTGTACCTACTCCCTTATTGGAAAGTAGTTCTTCACATAAATCAGTTCCAGTGATTCCTACACCAGTAAGTGACGAAGCTAATGATGATGATCATGAAACTTTTGATCAAGTTACTATCGAACCTCATAGGTCAACCAGAGTAAGATCCGCACCAGAGTGGTATGGTAATCCTGTTCTGGAGGTCGTGTTACTTGACCATGACGAACCTACGAACTATGTGGAAGCGATGGTGAGCCCAGATTCCGCAAAATGGCTTGAGGCCATGAAATCTGAGATGGGATCCATTTATGAGAACTAAGTGTGGAATATGGTTGACTTGCCCGATGATCGGCAAGCCATAGAGAATAAATGGATCTTCAAGAAGAAGACTGATGTTGACAGTAATGTTACTGTCTACAAAGCTTGACTTCTTGCGAACGGTTTTCGACAAGTTCAAGGAGTTGACTACGATGAGACCTTCTCACCCGTAGCGATTCTTAAGTCCGTCCGAATCATGTTAGCAATTGCCACATTTTATGATTATGAAATTTGGCAAATGGATGTCAAAATTGCATTCCTTAATGGATATCTTAAAGAAGAGTTGTATATGATGCAACCAGAAGGTTTTGTCGATCCAAAAGGTGCTAACAAAGTGTGCAAGCTTCAACGATCCATTTATGGACTGGTGCAAGCCTCTTGGAGTTGGAATATACGCTTTGATAGTGTGATCAGAGCATATGGTTTTATACAGACTTTTGGAGAAGCATGTATTTACAAGAAAGTGAGTGTGAGCTCTGTAGCATTTCTGATATTATATGTAGATGGCATATTGTTGATCGGAAATGATACTAAATTTCTGAATAGCATAAAAGGATACTTGAATAAGGATTTTTCAATGAAAGACCTCGGTGAAGCTGCTTATATATTGGGCATCAAGATCTATAGAGATAGATCAAGACGCTTAATTGGACTTTCACAAAGCACATACCTTGATAAAGTTTTAAAGAAGTTCAAAATGGAGCAAGAAAAAAAAGAGTTCTTGCCTGTGTTACACGTTGTGAAGTTAAGTTAGACTCAATGCCCGACCACTTCAGAAGATAGAGAGAAAATGAAAGTCATTCCCTATGCTTCACCAATAGGTTCTATCATGTATGCAATGCTATGTACCAGATCTGATGTGTGCCTTGCTATTACTTTAGTAGGGAGGTACAAAAGTAATCCAGTAGTGGATCACTGGACAGCGGTCAAGAACATCCTGAAATACCTGAAAAGGACTAAGGATATGTTTCTCATTTATGGAGGTGACAAAGAGCTCATCGTAAACGGTTACGTTGATGCAAGCTTTGACACTGATCCGGATGACTCTAAGTCACAAACCAGATACGTATTTTTATTAAATGGTGGAGCTGTCAGTTGGTGCTGTTCCAAGCAGAGCATCGTGGTGGCATCTACGTGTGAAGAGGAGTACATAGCTGCTTCAGAAGTGCACATGAAGGAGTCTGGATGAAGGAGTTCATATCCGATCTAGGTGTCATACCTAGTGCATCGGGTCCAATGAAAATCTTTTGTGACAATACTGGTGCAATTGCCCTGGCGAAGGAATCCAGATTTCACAAGAGAACCAAGCACATCAAGAGACGCTTCAATTCCATCCACGATCAATTCAAGAAGGGAGACATAGAGATTTGCAAGATACATATGGATCTGAATGTTGCAGACCCGTTGACTAAGACTCTCTCATGAACAAAACATGATCAGCACCAAGACTCCATGGGTGTTAGAATCATCACAATGTAATCTAGATTATTGACTCTAGTGCAAGTGGGAGACTGAAGGAAATATGCCCTAGAGGAAATAATAAAGTTGTTATTTATATTTCCTTATATCATGATAAATCTTTATTATTCAGGCTAGAATTGTATTAACCGGAAACTTAGTACATGTCTGAATACATAGACAAACTGAGTGTCATTAGTATGCCTCTACTTGACTAGCTCGTTAATCAAAGATGTTTAAGTTTCCTAGCCATGGACAAAGAGTTGTCATTTGATAAACGGGATCACATCATTAGAGAATGATGTGATTGACTTGAACCATCTGTTAGCTTAGCACTATGATAGTTTAGTTTATTGCTATTGCTTTCTCCTTAACTTATACATGTTCCTATGACTATGAGATTATACAACTCCCGAATACCAGAGGAACACTTGGTGTGCTATCAAACGTCACAACATAATTGGGTGACTATAAAGATGCTCTATAGGTGTCTCCGATGGTGTTTGTTGAGTTGGCATAGATCAAGATTAGGATTTGTCACTGCGTGTATCAGAGAGATATCTCTGGGCCCTCTCGGTAATGCACATCACTATAAGCCTTGCAAGCAATGTGACTAATGAGTTAGTTACGGGATGTTGCATTACGGAACGAGTAAAGAGACTTGCCGGTAATGAGATTCAACTAGGTATTTAGATACCGACGATCGAATCTCGGGCAAGTAACATACCGATGACAAAGGGAACAACGTATGTTGTTATGCGGTTTGACCGATAAAGATCTTCGTAGAATATGCAGGAACCAATATGAACATCTAGGTTCCACTATTGGTTATTGACCGGAGATGAGTCTCGGTCATGTCTACATAGTTCTCAAACCCGTAGGGTCCGCACACTTAACGTTCGGTGACGATCGGTATTATGAGTTTATGTGTTTTGATGTACCGAAGGTAGTTCAGAGTCCCGGATATGATCATGGACATGACGAGGAGTCTCAAAATGGTCGATCATAAAGATCGATATATTGGAAGCCTATGTTTGGACATCGGAATGGTTCCAAATGAGTTCGGGCATTTACCGGAGTACCGGGAGGTTACCGAAACCCCCCGGGGAGTATATGGGCCTTACTGGGCCTTAGTGGAAAAAGAGGAGAGGAAGGGAGAGGTGGAGGGCGCGCCCCCTAGCCCAATACGAATTGGGTGCCCCCCTTCCTTCCTTCTCTCTCCCCCTTCCTTCTCTCCTACTCCAACTAGGGAAAGGGGGAATCCTACTCCCGGTGGGAGTAGGGCTCCCCCTAGGGTGCGCCATAGAGAGGGTCGGCCCTCCCCTCCTCCACTCCTTTATTTACGGGGGAAGGGGCACCCCATAGACACACAAGTTAATCTCTTAGCCGTGTGCATTGCCCCCCTCCACAGATTTCCACCTCGGTCATATCGTTGCAGTGCTTAGGCGAAGCCCTGCGCTAGTAGCTTCATCATCACCGTCATCACACCGTCATGCTGAAGAAACTCTCCCTTGACACTCAGCTGGATCTAGAGTTCGCGGGACGTCACCGAGCTGAATGTGTGCAGATCGTGGAGGTGCCGTACCATCGGTGCTAGGATCGGTCGGATCATGAAGGCGTACGACTACATCAATCGTGTTGTCATAACGCTTTCGCTTACGGTCTATGAGGGTACGTGGACAACACTCTTCCCCTCTCGTTGCTATGAATCACCTAGATGGATCTTGCATGTGCATAGGATTTTTTTTGAAATTACTTTGTTCCCCAACGGAGACAACATACATCTCATCAAAATATCGAATGAATACCAAATTCACATGATTACTTATAACAAAACTTCTCACATGTCCTCAGGAACAAATGTAACTACTCACGAAACATATTCATAACCAAGATTATAGGAGTATTGATTATCATTAAGAATCTGAAAATATAATCTTGTACCGGATAAACCAACTAGCATCAACTAAAAGGAGTAATCAACACTACTAGCAACCCACAGGTACCAATATGAGGTTTTAGGGCCAAGATCGAATACAAGAGATGAACTAGGGTTGGAGAGGAGATGGTGCTGGTGAAGATGTTGATGGAGATTGACCCCCTCCTGATGAAACGATCATTGGTGCTGACGATGGCTTTGATTTCCCCCTCCTGGAGGGATGTTTCCACGGCAGAACAGCTCTGCTGGAGCCCTATATTGGTTCTGCCCAGGTTCCGCCTCGAGATGGTGGCGCTTCGTCCTGAAAGCTTCCTTCTGATTTTTTTCCAGGTCAAAACACACCATATAGAAGAAGATGGCTGTCGGAGGCCTTCCAAGGGGCCCACAAGGACGGGGGGTGCCCTCCACCCTTGTGGCTGGCTGGTGGCCCCTCTCTGGTATTTTCTTCGCCCAATATTTTTATATATTCCAAAAACATGCTCCATTAAGTTTCAGGACTTTTGGAGTTGCGCGGAATAGGTCTCTAAATTTGCTCCTTTTCTAGTCCAGAATTCCAGCTGCCGGCATTCTCCCTCTTCATGTAAACCTTATAAAATAAAAGAGAAAAGGCATAAGTATTGTGATATAACGTGTAATAACAGCCCATAATTCAATAAATATCAATATAAAAGCATGATGTGAAATGGACGTATCAGTGAAGGACGAGATAGAGGTCGTGCTTGGTTGCAGCCAGCTCGGGGCTTTGAAGACAACGACGACCTGCGTGGTGAAACCGACCACATCAGAAAGGAAAGCAAATCAGACCTCCATAAGTAACAACAGCACAACATCCAAATCGAATCGAATCATATTTATTTCATGGATTTCTTCTTACTCTTCCTTTTCCTATGAGCATCACATCACGGATGAGAAAAGGGGAATCAGGAAACAAGCACAAAGATGAACAAGATCGGGTTGTAACTCCTACTGTAACAAGAAGGGCGACACCCGTAAAAACACAGGTGTAGAAAACTCATATGTTGAACATTTACATTGGCATTGCTCATGATAGCAACTTGAGCCTCCACCTCATATTATTGCTCCAACTTATTTGAAAGCACAATTAATAACCGGCCAAGAAAGAACGTCGTCCCCATATTTTGGTTCCTTCATTGCATTGAGACAAATTATCAGAGCAAACAATTAATTAACCTAGGAATTGTGAATTCTCACCATCCAAAGAACAAGTCTGAGAGATAAAACAATGACTGAGAGAAATTTGTGGCATGTGGTTCCTTTAGCTTTGTCATTAAAACAGCACATAGTCCTACTAAAAATCCATTGGCTCCAGCATTTTCCCTTCTTCCTCACGAGAACATGAACAAGAAAGCACAAACATCAATGATCATAAATCTGGACATTATCTACGGTCCAACTATTTATCCCAACATTCTATCCATACCACATAGGAGAGGGGGTGGCGAGTTGTACCTAAGTGGACATGTAGGGTTGGCTGCCAGGGAGCGCCAGAGGCATGGCGGTGGCATGGTCGGCTGCTTGCTGGTAGCACCAGAGAAGACGTGGCAGTGGTCGTGCTTGCTAGCATGGCAGGCAACCAAGGGGCAAGGGCTCGAACGAACAGATCAGCGATAGAGCCGCCTCACACAACCTCCACCTTCGCCGCCTGTCCAGCCTGTCAGGCGATGATTGAGCCACCTCCAGTATCTCCCTGCCTGAGACCGCTGTCTGCACTACCACCTCCCACATCAATCCACTAGAGATAGCGATCTCTTGCCTCTTGATGTCAAAGAATGATTAGTAGGCTGATTAAAAAGGTGGTTCTTCACATAAGAAGGTGTAGCCTGTTAAGTATAGATATCTCACAGGACCTTGATACTCATAACTCACAAATCAAATTACCTTTCATTTGGTGTGTTGCCCAATCAGAAACCCATAATAAAATAAGAAAAGTTCTACACCAACAGACAAAACATTGTGATATGGGACAAAATTCCAATTTATCCTACAACCAATCAACCAATCACAAAAAAGAAGAAGACAAAATAAAGAATAGGATCCTCACCTTATGGTCGCAACCGACCAACTGCAACACCTCCATCTTTCCCGTCAGTTGGTAGTTGCCTCCCTCCAACGCCTCAGACCCCCTGAATGACCAGGCAAGAACCCTACAAAATCAACAAGTTCATGACGGGGTAGAAACGACAAAAGAACGAAAGGAACCACCACACCTCTGCAACTCACTACTGCAGGATGCTGCTAACGTGACACTACGATCAGATACCCTTTTCACGAAACTGTGTGCGATGCATTAATCACAAATGGGGATGTAAAAAAACCATCAAAAAGGGGCAAAACATTTGCAATGGAGGATGCATCAAACACGGTTCAGATTTTAGTTGCATGTGTGATCCAGGGCATATGGTTTAGTCCAATGAACTGTTTGCGATGAGGCGAAACAAAAGAAATGGGCAGCCTGATGAAGGCATGTGCGATATAGAGTATATGGTTCACTCGGATGAACTGTTTGTGATTAGGCAACACAAAAGAAACTGACAGCCAGATGAAGGTGTGTGCGATATACAAGATACAGTTCACTCGGTTGAACTGTTTGTGATTAGGCAACACAAAAGAAATATTCAGCCAAATCAAGGTTTGTGTGATTGAGGGCATACGCTTCAGAAGGATTAACTATTTGCGATTAGGCAACAGATCAAAAATGGGTAAGCTAGATCAAAGTGTCTACGATTGATGGCATACACTTCACATGGATGAGCTGTTTGCGATTAGCCACAACAAACTAAAATAGTTAGACAGATCAACGTGTGTGCACTAGATGGGCACACCCATTCTAATTAAAAGAAGCATGCGCGATGGTAATAACGAGTGTGCACGGTTGTTCGAACAGGACGTGTGCTGACATTGCCTATTGCAGTGCACCCTATGGTGCAAATGCCACGTACGCGACCGAGAAGGCGTACATGCCCACGTTACGCCTTTCGGGAATAGTGCCGCACTTATAACCATCAATAAATTTTGAGCATGCGCCCCATCACATTCCAAATTGCAAACCTATTCACACCGATCAAGACCTAAACGGTTTCCCACTTAGGAGCGTATTACTACTCGGTTATAAATACTACTACTCCAAGATGACTGCACATTCCTCCTCAACTCCTCATCCACAAAAAGTCAAAAACAAACAAGTCATTCATCATCGTTCCCTTGCGTCCGCCATGGCCAGCATGAGTTCTGGGTCAAGAGATTGCCACCAGGGAGAGGCGAGCCTGGAAGCGGAAGCACGTGAGATGTCCCGCCTCACCACGAAAGCAGCCAACATGTCCCGTCGCACGGCCGTAGCAGCAGAGAGGTCCCACCGCATCGCCGAAGGAGCACGGAGGACCTGCCACGCCGTCGATGCAGCAGACTGGTCCAGCCGCGTCGCGGAAGCAGAAGAGATGTCTCGCCGCATCGCGAATGCAGCAGAGATGTCCTCCCACACCGCGGTGGCTTGGGAAAATGTCTCACGGGCAGGCGACGACTCTTACAGGCGCATGCGTGCCCTCGTCCTTAGGCAGATGGATCAGATCTCTAGGTGGGCAAGGTTGCAGGATAACCTGAAAGCCCCGTTTGAACAGTCTACCGACGTCATCCGGCAACAAAATGAGAGCAATGCAAAGCTACAGGCCGAGCACGTCCCGCTGAGGGTGAAGATAATCGGAAGTGCAGGGCAGCAGGAGCAGACCACTGCCTTGTTGAAGAGGACTGGCATCATCATCGAGAAACTTATGGACGAGAATGCCATGCTGCGCATCAAGCGCAGAAGGCTGGTGGAGGAATTTGTGGATGCTCTCAACCAGCATCTTGAGGACAAGAAAGAGCTCGTCGCCGCCCGCTGCAGAGACTAGTTCCTGTGGCCTGCAGCAACACATCAAGAAAGTAGAGATCAGCGAGCCAGCTTGTTGTCTTCCTTCTTCTTTTGCCCTTGTGTATATGGGGCGTTGCCGCATGTGGCTTTCTTTAATTATGTTTATAAATATGTAAGTCAATTATTATCCAATGTCATCGTCCTTATATTCATCATGCTTGGTATAAGTTGCAGTCGATGCTATATAGGTCCATCGGATCTAACATCATGATCCGTGCAAAACTTTCTTTTCATATTTTCATTTTTCTCTCTTAAATCTCAGTCCAGTGAGACATATAGCCACGCCATAGAACAGGTGCTCGAGCGCCATTAATGGAGACGTTGGGAGGGAGGTGCACGAAGGGTAGCGGTCAAAGGGCTCTCCTCCCGATGAGCACGCGCAGGGGTCTGCTCGCACGCCCCCCGTACTCAAATAGCTACCCCACACAGCACCTCCTAGCCAATAAAAAAATGGGACGCGTGGCTGCACGTAATTGGTAAGTCGAATGCCCAAAGTTTCAATAATACTTGTGTTTCTAATTTGTAATGTGACATCACTTGTTCCAAAATGACTTTGTTGATTGTTAATGTGTGCGCCTTCGCAAATCGGACAGAAAAATTACCACAGCATGTTGGTGCCATGTCATGAGACCATGCCAAGTTTCATGATTTTCAGGCGTGTTTTGGAATTTCAGGAATTAAAAAACCAAGTTTCTCAATGAGGGAGTCCTGGATTAGGGGGTCTCTAGACAGCCAGACTATCTCCATTAGCCGGACTGTTAGACTATGAAGATACAAGATTGAAGACTTCGTCTCGTGTCCGGATGGGACTCTACTTGGCGTGGAAGGCAAGCTAGGCAATACGGATATGGATATCTCCTCCTTTGTAGCCGACCTTGTGTAACCCTAACCCTCTCCGGTGTCTATATAAACCAAAGGGTTTTAGTCCGTAGGACAACAATGACAACATACAATCATACCATAGGCTAGCTTCTAGGGTTTAGCCTCTCTGATCTCGTGGTAGATCTACTCTTGTACTACCCATATCATCAATATTAATCAAGCAGGACGTAGGGTTTTACCTCCATCAAGAGGGCCCTAACCTCGGTAAACATTGTGTCCCCTGCCTCCTGTTACCATCCGGCCTAGACGCACAGTTCAGGACCCCCTACCCGAGATCCGCCGGTTTTAACACCGAGATTGGTGCTTTCATTGAGAGTTCCTCTGTGTCGTCACCTTTAGGCCCGATGGCTCCTCCAATCATCAACAACGATGCGGTCCAGGGTGAGACTTTTCTCCCAGGACAGATCTTCGTGTTCGTCGGCTTTGCACTGCGGGCAAATTCGCTTGGCCATCTGGAGCAGATTGAAAGCTATGCCCTTGGCCATCAGGCCAGATTTGGAAGTTTGAACTACATGGCCGACATCCGTGGAGACTTGATCTTCGACGGATTCAAGCCACAGCCGGGTGCGCCGCACTGTCACGACTGGTATGACCTAACTCTGCTGCCGAACAGTACCCCAGAGGTCGCGCCCGCATCAGCTCCGACCCTTAGCTCGGAGCCAACTGTGCCAATCGGGACGGGTGGCTAGACACCGCCTCAGGGGCTGCAGTCTCAACAGCGATCGAGCCGAACACCAGCCTAATCCTCTGCGAAGCCCGTGACTCCAAGGTGTCGGACTCTTTTCCGGACACCGAACCGTCCGCGCCCCTGCCAATCGAATCCGATTGGGTGCCGATCATGGAATTCACTGCCGCGGATGTCTTTCAGCACTCGCCCTTCGGTGACATTCTGAATTTACTAAAGTCTCTCTCTTTGTCAGGAGAGCCCTGGCCGAACTATGGCCAACAGGATTGGGATGCGGACGACAAAGAAATTCGACGCCCACCCACCACCCACTTCGTAGCCACTGTCAATGATTTAAACGACATGCTCGACTTCGACTCCAAAGACATCGACTGTATGGACGACGATCTAGGAGACGAACATGAACCAGTGCCTATAGGGCACTGGAAAGCCACCTCGTCCTATAACATATACATGGTGGATACACCCAAAGAAGGCAATGGCGACGAGACAACGGAGGATGACCCCTCCAAGAAGCAACCCAAGCGCCGACGTCAGCGGCGCCGCTCTAAGTCCCGCCAAAGCAAAAGTGGTGATACCGGCACAGGAGATAATAGCACTCCGGATAGTGCCGAAGACAACAACAATCCCCTCCAGCAAGATTTAGAGCAGGAGGAGGGAGGAGCCAGCCTTCCTGAGAGAGTGGCGGACGGAGAGGAAGAGGATGACAATTACATGCCCCCCTCCGAAGACGAGGCAAGCCTCGGTGACGATGAATTCGCCGTACCAGAGGATCCCGTCGAACAAGAGCGCTTCAAGCGCTGGCTTATGGCCACGGCAAATAGCCTGAAGAAAAAGCAATAGCAGCTTCAAGCTGATCAAGATCTGCTAGCTGACAGATGGACTGAAGTCCTCGTGGCCGAGGAATATAAACTCGAGCGCCCCTCCAAGAATTACCCAAAGTGCAGGTTACTACCCCGACCGGAGGAAGAAGTGTATGATACGGCTGATCAGCCACCTCGTGGCCGCGATAGAGGGGCATTCCAGCCAAAAACTCAGCCTCTACCCCGACGCCATTCGAATAAAAAGGCATGGGGAGATACTCCAGACCTATGAGACATATTGGAGGACAAAGCAAAGCATGCAAGATCGATCTACGGATCACGAGGGTGCACAACTCCGCGAGACGATAAACGCCACGCTGGATACAGTAAAAGCAAATCTGGCCGGGCCGAACACAGCGGGCAAGACCCATTCGAGATGCGTCGGGATATAGCCCAATACAGAGGCGCCGCACACCCCTTATGCTTCACAGACGAAGTAATGGAACATCAATTCCTAGAAGGTTTCAAACCTGTAAATATTGAATCATACGACGGCACAACAGATCCCGCAGTATGGATCGAGGATTTCCTCCTCCACATCGACATGGCCTGCTGTGATGACTTACACGCCATCAAATACCTCCCACTAAAGCTCAAAGGACCAGTGCGGCATTGGCTTAACAGCTTGCGAGCGGACTCCATTAGTTGTTGGGAAGATCTGGAAGCCGCATTCCTTGACAACTTTCAGGGCACTTATGTGCGACCACCAGACGCCGATGACTTGAGCCACATAATTCAGCAGCCAGAAGAGTCGGCCAGGCAATTCTGGACTCGGTTCCTTACAAAGAAAATCAAATCATTGAATGTTCAGATGCAGAGGCCTTAGCGGCTTTCAAACACAACATCCGAGACGAGTGGCTAGCCCGGCACCTTGGTCAGGAAAAGCCGAAATCTACGGCAGCTCTCACGACGCTCATGACCCGCTTTTGTGCGGGAGAAGACAGCTGGCTGGCTCGTAGTAATAACATATCAAAGAACCATGGTACCTCGGATACCAAGGACGGCAATAGCAAGTCACGTCGCAACAAACATAAGTGCCGCATTAACAGCGAAAATACCGAGGATACGACAGTCAATGCCGGATTCAAAGGCTCTAAACCAGGTCAGCGGAAAAAGCCATTCAAACAAAGTACGCCGGGTCCATCCAGCTTGGACCGTATACTCGATCGCTCGTGTCAAATACACGGCACCCCAGACAAGCCAGCCAATCACACCAACAGGGATTGTTGGGTGTTCAAGCAGGCCGGCAAGTTAATTGCCGAAAACAAGGACAAGGGGCCGCATAGCAATGACGAGGAGGAGCCCCGGCAGGCACACACCAGAGGACAAAAGAGGTTTCCCCCGCAAGTGCGGACGGTGAACATGATATATGCAACCCACATCCCCAAGAGGGAGCGAAAGCGTGCGCTCAGGGACGTATATGCGTTGGAGCCAGTCGCCCCAAAGTTCAACCCTTGGTCCTCCTGTCCAATCACCTTCGATCGCAGGGACCACCCCACTAGTATCCGTCATGGCGGATTTGCCGCACTGGTCCTAGACCCAATCATTGACGGACTTCACCTCACTCGAGTCCTTATGGATGGCGGCAGCAGCCTGAACCTGCTTTATCAGGATACAGTGCACAAAATGGGTATAGACCCCTCAAGGATCAAACCCACAAAAACGACCTTTAAAGGTGTCATTCCAAGTGTAGAGGCCCATTGCACTGGCTCAATTACACCGGAAGTGGTCTTCGGATCCCCGGATAACTTCCGAAGCGAAGAGTTAATCTTCGATATAGTCCCGTTCCGCAGTGGTTATCACGCGCTGCTCGGGCGAACCGCATTTGCTAAATTCAATGCGGTACCGCACTATGCATACCTCAAGCTCAAGATGCCAGGACCTCACGGAGTTATTACAGTCAATGGAAACACAGAGTGCTCTCTTCGAACAGAGGAGCACATCGCGGCCCTCGCGGTAGAAGCGCAAAGCAGCCTCTCGAGGCAATCAACCAGTTCGGCGCTTCAAAGCCCGGACACCTTCAAGCGCGCTCGGAGCAATCGGCAAATAGACCGCCTGGCGCGATCTGAGCTCTCGTAGCAATACGGCGGCTACCCCAACCCCAGCCCAACGGCGAAACTCGTGCCACGCGTACATAATTACGCATTAAAAATACCATGGGCACAGGTGGGGAGGGGGACACAACTGCGACACGCCCCAAGACGCGGCTTAAACCACACTAGGGCTTCCCGTTTGGTCATTTTTCTCTTTTTTCAGGACCTTAATCTCTGGAAACACTGTCCGGCAGCACTATTGCTGAACACATGATGCAGCAACCAAGGAGGCAGACAGCTACGTCATACCACGGAATTCCCAGGTGGATTACAGTAACGAGCGAAATATTCAATTTAATATCATTCCTCAGCTTGCCCTTGGAAGGGACATAGTCCTACTCTTTCCTTATCGCACTATCTGTATCACTCTGCTTTAACGCAATTTTTTGAGTAAACAAAGCATGACATTACGACTATTATTGCATTATCGTTATATATATCTATGTGTTCATTAACGATGCCTTGCAACCGTACACTTTGGTACGGCTAATACACCAGGGGCTTACGTACCCCACAATACGGTGTGAAAAGTCCGAACACTTTCACAAGTGCGGCACCCCGAACTTATAGCATTATATGCATCAGCTCCGAATCATGTCTTTGGTCAAAAGTTGGGTTTGCCCGGCTCCTATGTTTTGGTACCTTACGTTCCGCTCTATCGGCTAAGGTAGCGCTAGGAGAACTACTGCGATTGTGCCATGGTTCTGCTAGGTTCAGCACCTCAGTAGAGAAAGCTAAAACTGACTGTCATGATAAGGCGAGAGACTGGTCACTGTTCGGCGAGGTTTTCAAGTCCCTAAAGACTTATGCCGCTTAGAGCGAGGGGCCGGACCTGTCCGGCTTAAAGGCATGTATCGCGCCCAAGATTCGGCCTTCCGAATACCAGGGGCTTCACCGAAATTTAAAATTATAGAATTCTATGGCTAAGTGAGAGTGATAAAGCATTATTAGTCCGGTTGCCTTGTTCCCTGTGCTGAGCACCTCCCTCGAAGGACCCAAACATGGGAACAAGAGTGCTCAGGTTTATCCCGAACACCCCAGCACTCGTGGCATGGGGGCAGAAGCCGAGGACTAGCCATCTCTCAGATTGGATAAACAGCCAAACAGAAGGTAATATTTTAAATTCAAACAAGTGTTGCATAGCGCATATGAAACAAGTTTTCATAAATACAGGATAAATCGAGCAAGTCTCACTCAAATATTACATCTTTTGAACACTCGTCTGCTATGAGACAGGCACCCGGCAGAACACCCTCATAGTACATCTCGGGGTGGCGGTGCTCCTTGCGCTCCGGCGGCCCCTCCTTGATCAGCTTCATGGCGTCTAGCTTGACCCACTGCAATTTCACACGGGAAAAAGCCCGGCGTGCACCTTCAATGCAGACAGATCGCTTGACGACCTCCAGCCGCGGGCAGGCATCCACAAGTCGCCTCACCAGGGCGAAGAAGTTGTTCGGAAGGGCGTCGCTGGGCCACAGTCGGACTATAAATCTCCTCATGGCCCGATCGGCCGCCTTATGTAGCTCAACCATCTGCTTCAGCTGGTCGCTCATTGGCACCGGGTGTTCGGCCTCAGCATACTGAGACCAGAACAGCTTCTCTGTTGAGCTTCCATCCTCGGCCTGGTAAAATTGTGCGCCATCGTACACGCTGCAGGGCAAATCTGCGAATGCTCCTGGAGAGCTCCGGATTCAGGTAGGTAATCGGTAATTTACTTTTACATGCTTGCTTTGCATATAGAAAGCCTTACCCGCCGCTATCTTCTTCATAGCGTCAATCTCCTGGAGGGCCTTTTAGGCTTTGGCCCTGGCACTTCTTGCGCTCTCGAGGGCTGCGGCAAGCTCAGACTCCCGCGTCTTTGAGTCAAGCTCCAACGCCTCGTGCTTCGCCACGAGAGCCTGGAGCTCTTCCTGCACCTCGCCCACCCAAGCCTTGTGCTTCTCTCACTCGGTGCGCTCCTTGGCCGCGTTATCTTCGGCCTTGGTTAGCGCTTGCTTCAGGGTCGCCACCTCGCTCGTGGCCCCTGGCAAATATATGTTGATCCTGTCATTTTGCAACAGCGTCTTCTTTTATATATACATATCTATAGACAGGGTATTACTTACCCTTGTTCTCCTCGAGCTGCCTCTTAGCAAGGCCGAGCTCTTTCCTGGAACCCTCGAGGTCCTGCTTCAGTACGGCGACCTCCGCACTCAGTGCGGCGGACGCCAGCAGCGAAGCCTGCATATGCATATTGACATACTTATACTAGACTCCTGCGATATTATTTGATCCTCTGTTCGGCTTTTCTTTGTGAACACCGAACAAAGCATCAGGGGCTACTATCTATGCGGTAATATCTCTACTACATTTTAAAACACTTACCTCAAAGCCTGTTAGAAGGCTGGCACAGGCTTCAGTCAACCCGCTCTTGGCGGACTGAACCTTCTGGACCACCGCACTCATAATAGTACGGTGCTTCTCATTGATGGAAGCACTACGAAGCGCTTCCAGCAGATTGTCCGGCGCCTCTGGATGGACAGAGTTCATCGACACAGGCATCTTGCCCCTCTTAGAAGGAGGCCGCCTGCCCGAGCCTGGAACCGCTGGAGGTTCCGGCGCGGTGTTCGGCTGAGGACCGAACTCGAAGCTCTCATGGGCCCCGTCCCCTCGTCTCCCGGAGTTCGGAAGGTCGCCTTGAGGCGCCTCCGGGACTGTCTCCCCTTGATCTGGTGCCTCTTGAGACAACACCTCGGTGTCGTCCGCAGGAGGAGGGGAGGTGGCGGTCGGGACTGGATCGCTATCCATGTCCGATGAGCCCAGGGAGCCGTCCGATGATACATCGATGCTGGCTCGTGGCGGCATGCGTAATCATGTTCGGCGTTAGGGAAAGCAGTGCGACAAAGGAATTCTACGAGTTACTCTGGTATCCGAATACTTACGATCTCCCTAGGGGCTTGGCCCTGGGCAACCACTCGTCTTCGTCGGTGGCGGTGGAGCTGTCCGGAAGGAGATTCCTTCCCTTCTTGGACCCTTCGGCTCCCCTAGTTGGGGCGGCCTTCCTTTAATTGTCTCCCCCGCTTGGGGGGGGAGCATCTTCTTCTTCCTCCTCGTCTTCGGGGGAAGAGTGTACCGTAGAGTTATCGGACGATGAGTCCGATAACACCTGGCGCCGGGAACTCTTTCGGGTTCCCTTGGCCTTCTTGGTCTTCTCCAGCACCTTGTAAGGAGCTGGAGTCAGCATCTCCGTCAGGAGAGCGCCCGCAGTGTCTTCGGGCAAAGGGGCCGAACAGTTAATCTGCCCCGAGGTCTCCACCCAGTTCTGTCAAAGGCATGCAGATTAGACCCCGCACATAATTAAGCTAGGGGAAATAAATGTCCTATGGGACGTATTGAACTCACCGAACGCGCTAGGCGCTTTGCGCTTAGTCCGCGGTCCTCGGCGATAGAAGGAGGGACCTCAGCGCCGTTGAACAGAACCTTCCAGACATCCTTGTGTGTCGTATCAAAGAGCTCGCTCAGAGTCTGGTGTCGGGTCGGGTCGAACTCCCACAAGTTAAAATCCCGTTGTTGACACGGGAGGATCCGGCGCATGAGCATAACCTGGACTATGTTGACAAGCTTGAGCTTCTTGCTTGCCATACTCTGGATACATTTCTGGAGTCCGTCCAGCTCCACCGATGAACCCCACGACAAGCCCTTCTCTTTCCAGGAAGTGAGCCGTGTAGGGAATCTAGATCGAAACTCGGGGGATGCCGCCCACTTGGCGTCGCGCGGCTCGCCATCCCTTTATTGTCTCCACGAAGGAGCCTTCAAGCCATATAACGTTGGGCATCTTTCCCACCATGGCTCTGCCGCATTCTGCTTGTTGGCCTCGTACCACCTTTGGCTTGATATTGAAGGTCTTTAACCACAGGCCGAAGTGGGGCCGGATGCTGAGGAAAGCCTCACACACGACGATGAACGCCAAAATATTGAGGACGAAGTTCGGGGCCAGATCATGAAAGTCCAGCCCGTAGTAGAACATGAGACCACGGACGAATGGATGGAGGGGAAACCCCAGCCCGCGGAGAAAGTGGTAGACTACCCTCTCGTGAGGTTCCGGGGTAGGGACGATCTGCCCCACAGCAGGCAGCCGATGCGCGATATTCGTGGCTAAGTATCCGGCTCCGCGCATCTTCTTGATGTCTCCCTCCATGACGGAGGAGACCATCCACCTGCCTCCCGCTCCGGACATGGTTGGAGAAGGTTGAGGTGGGAAGTGCGGACTTGGGCGCTAGAGCTCGAGTGTGCGAAAATGGATGAGCAAAAGAGGAAGAAGGCGTGGATAGAAAGGTGAATCCTTATCCCTTTATATGGGCAGACGAAACTAAGCGTCCCCACTTGCCTGGTAAGACTCGCTTATCCCCCAAGCGCCATAATCGATGGCGCGGTTGGGTTACCCACGCCCGTGTTGATGAGAATCCCATAATAAGGGGACACGACCTCTGCTTTGACAAGACGTGTCGAAAAACTGCCTCGTGTTATGTGCGGGGCTGGTTAAAGGAAATGGTTCAAATAATCACCGGGCCATGACATAACGTCATACTGTCAAGACAAGTTAGCAAATTAGAATTGCGAAAATATTATTCTCTCTATGGTGGTATGTGGAACTTATTTTGCAGGGTCGGACACTATCCTCATATTCAAGTTCTTCTGTGATGTATTCAGAGAAGGAACCCGCCTTGCAATGCCGAAGACAATACTGCGTGCCGGACTCATCGTCATTGAAACCTGGTTCAGGGGCTACTGAGGGAGTCCTGGATTAGGGGGTCTCCGGACAGCTGGACTATCAATTGGCTAGACTATTAGACTATGAAGATACAAGATTGAAGACTTTGTCTCATGTCCGGATGGGACTCTACTTGGCGTGGAAGGCAAGCTAGGCAATACGGATATGGATATCTCCTCCTTTGTAACCGACCTTGTGTAACCCTAACTGTCGGTGTCAAAACTGGCGGATCTCGGGTAGGGGGTCCCGAACTGTTCATCTAGGCCGGATGGTAACAGGAGACAGGGGACACTTTGTTTTACCCAGGTTCGGGCCCTCTCGATGGAGGTAATACCCTACTCCTGCTTGATTAATATTGATGATATGGGTAGTACAAGAGTAGATCTACCACGAGATCAAGGAGGCTAAACCCTAGAAGCTAGCCTATGGTATGATTGTTGTGTATGGAGTTGATTGCCTACGGACTACAACCCTCTGGTTTATATAGACACCGGATAGGGTTAGGGTTACACAGAGTCGGTTACAATGGTAGGAGATCTTGAATATCCGCATCACCAAGCTTGCCTTCCACGCCAAGGAAAGTCCCATCCGGACACGGGACGAAGTCTTCAATCTTGTATCTTCATAGTCCAGGAGTCCGGCCGAAGGTATAGTCCGGCTATCCGAACACCCCCTAATCCAGGACTCCCTCAGTAGCCCCTGAACCAGGATTCAATGACGACGAGTCCGGCACGCAGATTGTCTTCGGCATTGCAAGGCGGGTTCCTCCTCCAAGTCCTTCGTAGAAGATTGTAAACACCAAGAGTAGTGTCCGGCTCTGTAAAATAAGTTTCCACATATTGCCATAGAGAGAATAATAATATTAACACAAATCAAATCTGCTGACGTATTCCGCAATGCACTATCACACTACGGCCAAGTCCTTTACTCGAATCGTTTTTACTTTTCCACCTCAGCATGTTTTGCGAGGCGGTTTCCTTGGCACGTCTTGTCAAAGCAAAGATCGTGTGCCCCCCTTTTACGGGATTCTCATCAATACGGACGTGGGTAACCCAATCGTGCCCGTTAGCATGTTTTCTTGATTAAAGGCGAGTCCCAAATGGTTACGGGGAGGGCTCCTGGTATTCAACCTCTTATAAAGAGACCAAGGCCTTACTCCTTTTTTTCAATCTCAAACGAGTTCGCCCGTCGCCTCAAGTTCCAACACCCTAGGCTCCAGATTCCAGGCGCTTCGGACCTTCGACAATGTCCGGTTCCGACCTTCAAGGCCGATGGATGCCCTCCTCCGTCACGGAGGAGGACATGCTAAAGTTGAGAGAGGCAAAGTTCTTGACCGCCGAAATTCCGCATAGGTTGCCTACTAAAGGGCAGGCTATTCCCAATCCCCAGCCCGGTGAGAGCATGGTGTTCATGTCTCACTTCCTTTGGGGGTTAGGCTTCCCGATGGATCCCTTCATGAGGGGGCTGCTGTTTTATTACGGGCTGGAGTTTCATGACTTAGCTCCGGAGTCCATCCTCCACATTTCCTCATTCATTGTTGTGTGCGAAGCGTTCCTCCGTGTTACTCCTCACTTCGGATTATGGCTCAAGACTTTTGGATTGGAGCCGAAGATGATCGAGGGACGGCACGCAGAGTGCGGAGGTTCTGTCATAAGTAAGAATGCTGATGCTCCATGGCCCGAGGGCTCCTTTCAAGAAGAGCTTGGCTTGTGGCAACGAGAATGGTTCTATATCACCGCTCCCAGGAGCGCCAAGTGGGCGGCGCCTCCTGCCTTTCGCTTGGGTCCCCCATCACGGCTAGCGTCATGGGTCAACAAAGGATTAGATTGGGGTTTGCCCAAAGACGTGCCCCTGTGACAGGGCCGAATTAAGGATCTCTTGGAAGGAGACCTCAGTTTGGTCAAGGTGACGCAGGTCATGCTGATTCGCCGAATATTGCCCGGCAAACGTCACCCCCTTCGCCTGTGGGAGTTCAATCCAGAGGGACCACGAGTTCTCCAGAATTTTATGGGCGCAACGCCCGCGGACATGCATAGACTGTTCTTCGGATCACAAGAGATGTGTCTGGATTCAACCGAGGACGCAGGCCTAAGCTACAATCGCCCGGATACTCAAGTAAGCAACCTTGTGCCCGGACCTTCTATCTGTATAATTGTCATAACCTTGCCCCTAAAAGAGCCGTCCTTTTAAATAGGAGTGGATAGCGAAGGCAAAGCTGATCAGGTGTCCGGCTCCCCTTCCTGAAACCAGGCCGGATCCTGTGCTAGTCAGGATGCTGGAGATAATGCCTTTGGAGGGGGAGGACAAGGAAGCTACGGCCTCCTCGAAGGAGGCTTCTCCGAAGGGAGGAACCGAAAATTCCTCTCCTAAGGGGAAGAAGAGAGCCGCCTCTGACGACCCAGAAACCATGGCCTCAAAACGGGGGAGAAAATCCTCGTCAGAGGATCCGACGCCAGGGAGTTCCTTGGCCGGACTACGCCCTCAAGGGGATCAGCTCTCCAGCGAGCCGTAAGTGGAGAAAAGATTTTCCTTTTGAGGGATGAGAGAAATCCTTTATTTTATATCTGAGAAGATTAACCGAAATTTTACCTTGTAGCTCGGACCTTAGCCCTTCGCAGCAGAGCTCGTCTTCGGGGGATCTTCTTCTGGAGATGATGGAGAGCGGAACGCCTCCCCCTGCCGTTCCGCCCAGCGAGGAGGGCGACCCTGAGGTGTCGTCGTGGAGGGTTTCTCCGAATCCAGCAGGGGCGGAAGATAGCTATGTGGCCCCCCGAGGTTCTCCGCGTCTGGCCTTCGAAAGAGGTCATAGGGCAAGTCCGGCACCGTCTGGTGCTCGCCCGGAGGAACTGAAGATTCTGCTGCGGCGAGCTTCCATCTCAGAAGAGCACCGTGCATTGATGGGCACGGTGATTGAAAGGATTTCGTCCGCAGAAAGCGGATTGCATGAGGCCGTCAAAAGCTTACTGACGGGTTTTGAGGTACGTTAGATAATATACACTTTTGTCAGTTGCGCATAAGTAAGATGCGCCCTGTGTAGATAGTAGCCCCTGAGACTCTGCGCGTTGTCAAGAAATGACGGCGCGCAGAGGATCATAATCTCAGGTCTAAGATGTCGCCATTGAATGTAGGTGGCGAGGTGTCCGGAATCAAGTCGAACTGATGATGTGGCCGAACTAAAGCGGCAACTGGGCGTGGCAAATGCCGACATCGCGCTTGTTAACAAGCGGCTTGATGAGGCTCAAGGTATGTAATTCTTCGGGCGGCATTAGGTAAGAGGAGCTTCATGTCAGTGTCTTACAATGTGTGCGCTTGATGCAGATGGTACAGCCGCCATGGAGAATCTTAGGGCAGAACTTGCCCAAGCTAAGGAGCAAGCCAGAGAAAGCGATGCGGCTGCCAAGAAGGCTCTTGAAGAGCTGAGAGCCGAACAGGCTGCTCACTGCCGAAGCAAAGAAGAGATGGCCGAAATGGCCGAGAAGTTAAAGAGCGCTGCAGACCGTTGCAAACTTCTTGAGAAAGAAGACCGGGCGAGACAGACAGACTTAGAGAAGGCCGTTGCCGATGCCAAGGACGCTCGCTCTGCGATGAGAGCTGTGAAAGAGGAGCTGCGTCAGGCCGAACAGATTGCGGCTGGAAAGCCCTTTATGTTGCGGAGGAAGGTTTGTGATCCGAAGTTTGCTCCGTTGGACCGGATGTGGAGTGTGAAGGACACCTATCTGGACTTAGCAACGAGTGCCGCTGATGCGACCGAACACTTTTGAGATCAGAAAGATTGCGGAGTGGAAAAGCTTTTCTGGTCGCAGTTTCATAATCCAGAGCGTCCACTGGTAGTGGATGATCGTTTGGCTCAATGGGCTGAACTGAATAGGTTGTCCGGACTCGCCATGAAGTACGTCATGGATCATCTGTGGCCGGGGAGATCGGAGCCGAAGAGTTATTTCAGCTTGGTGCAGCAGTTCCTTGATGCGGTGCCGCGTATTAATGCACTGAAGAGGTCAGCATGCATAGAGGGCGCAAGGATGGCTCTTGCCCGTGTTAAGACATACTGGGCAGAGATGGAGACCACCGTTGTTGCGTCCCGAGATTCGGACAAAAGCCGAGTATCTTCCGAGCACTATTTTCAGGAAGTCCTTGAAGGCGCTCGTGTAATATAAATGCAGTGCTCGAAAGATGCTATGTTATGATAGCATATGTAATTGAAAAGTAGTATTTTGATAAACTGTAGTGGCCTTTTTTATACTTGTGCCTCCAAGTATTATTAACACCTTCTATGCGGCCGTTTTAAGATATACATATATATACATGTATAGAATCTGAAAGATGGCAGTCGTTGGCTTCAGCCCCCACGCACATAGTGCGGGGGTGCTTGCAGAAGACACATTTTCACACTTAACCCAACGCCTTGGTCCTACAAAGGAGGTGATAGCGCAGCGGGCCAGGCAACCGGACTATAATGCTTTAACACTTTCACTTAGCCATAGGAGTTTGAAAATGAGACTCTTTAGGTAGCTCCTTGGTGGCAATTGCGCTCGTCCGAATTCGGGGCGCGTATGTGCCTGACCGGGAAGCGGTCCTTCGTTAAAGCGGAGGAATCCGATAGATTCCGATCGGTCATCGAGTGGCTGACCAGTCTCACACTACATCATGACAGTCAGTTTTCGGCTTTCTCTACTGAGGTGCTTGCCCTGGCCGAACCGGGGGCACAATCACAGTAGTTCTCCTGGTGCTACCTTAGCCGATAGAGCGGAATGTAAGGTAGCCGAACTCAGGAGCCGGGCAACCCAACATTTGACCAAAGACATGATTCGGAGTTGATGCATATAGTGCTAAAACTCACGACGCCGAACACTCCCTAAGGTGTTCGGTCTTTATGAGTGCGGGCCAAACAACACTCTTTATTAAAAAAAAGCCCCTAGTGTCCAGGTACGGGCAAAAAATCTGATGTGGCCATATGCCAAGACGCCAGCCTCCTCCTTGGTTATGTTGGAAAGAAAAAACCAGGGGATGTGTAACAACAAAAGACAGTAAAAAAGGTTTACGCAGGGTCTTAATCTAAAAAGAATCCTTTAGGACAGGTCCCTACTGCACGTCTGTGCTTGTGTCTCCGTTGTGCCATATCCTGGACGGGCGCCGCACGATGTTCGCCTGTAAAAGAGAGGAACTGAGTTGAAAATGGGTCGTGCCGAAAAAGTTTAAAATAAGCAAAGTATAAAGTAAGATATATAAGTTTGAGCTTTATTGTCTCTTATTGTATATGCGTGGAGCCCCTAGTGCGGGGGTATATGGCTTCTAGGCCTGCATCAGTGATGATTTTGCGCCGAACTCGTCTATCCGCGTTCGTGGTCTTTAAATGACCTATTTCGAAGTTTTTTGGCCGGTGAGGCCATTTTGCTGTGGGACTGTCAAAGCGGCCGCACAGTCCTCCGCTTGGGGAGGCGCATTTTAGTGCTTCCCCTCCAAAGAGATGATGCCTCGTGGACCGGGCATCTTAAGCGTAAGAGATGCATAATGCGGTATTGCGTTAAAGTGAGCGAAAGCTTCGCGTCCCAGTAGTGCTTGATAGCGACTTGAGAATGGGACGATATGGAAGGTCAGCTTTTCGCGATGGAGGTTATCGGCAGAGCCGAATGTGACTGTGAGCCGGAGAAAACCCGTACAATGGGTGTCCGGACCAGGTATTACCCCTTGAAAGGAGGTTTTGTTGCGGTGGATTCTTGCTGGGTTTATCCCCATGTGCTGGATTGTATCCTGATATATCAGGTTTAGTCCACTGCCGCCGTCCATAAGGACATTTGAAAACTGGAGTCCGCCAATTATTGGATCAAGTATCAAGGCAGTCCAGCCTGCATTCTTGATATTCCTAGAATAATCTAGCTGGTCGAAGATGATCGGTTTTGACAACCAGTGGCAAGACCCTTTGGGGATGGGCCGTGTGGTGCGTACCTTTACGGGTGCCGCACGTTTTGTTATGTGAAGTGAGTTCACTGTTTTTACTTCTTGTGGGAAGTTCTTTTGTTTCCTGGCACTCTGCTTTTGGGGTTTGTCCTCTTCTTCGCTTGGTGTGTCGAGCCCCTTGTGTTCGGCATTGAGTCTGCCGGATTGTTTGAAAACCAAACAGTCTCTGTGGGTATGGTTAGCAGGCTTCCCAGGAGTACTGTGTATCTGACATATCCTGTCTAGGATTTTATTTAGGTTGGATGGATCGTCCCTGTTGTCCTGGAGGGCGATTTTTCCTGATTTTGCCGTGAGCCTTTGAATCCGGCATTGACTGTCGTGCTCTTCGGACTTTTGCCCTTAGTCCAGCGACGGTCCTTGTTGCATCACGATTTTCCGTTTCCATCCCTTATTTCGGATGTATTTGGGTCGCTGGGGCTACACCTTGCCAACCAGCTATCCTCCCCTGCACAAAAGCGGGTCATGAGGCTTGTTAGTGTGGCCATTGTTCTTGGCTTTTCTTGGCCGAGGTGTCTGGCGAGCCATTCGTCTCGGACATTATGCCTGAAAGCTGCTAAGGCTTTGGCGTCCGGACAGTCGACTATCTGATTCTTTTTAGTGAGGAATCTATTCCAGAACTGCCGAGCTGATTCTCCGGGTTGTTGAGTTATGTGACTAAGATCGTCTGCATCTAGAGGCCGGACATAGGTCCCTTGAAAGTTTGCTTGGAAAGCATCCTCGAGCTCCTCCCAGCTTCCAATTGTGTTTTCAGGAAGGCTTTTAAGCCAATGCCGGGCTGGCCCTTTAAGCTTAAGGGGTAGATATTTTATGGCATGGAGATCATCTCCTCTAGCCATGTGTATGTGGAGGATATAATTCTCGATCCAGACTCCAGGGTCTGTTGTTCCATCATATGCCTCTATGTTTACGGGTTTGAATCCCTCTGGGAATTCATAGTCCAGGACCTCGTCGGTGAAACATAGGGGGTGTGCGGCGCCCCTGTATTTGGGTATGCCAGATTCAGATGATGGCTTCATAGCGTTGCTTACGAGAGCTTGCTTTCTTGGCCCGTAAATGGACCTGACTGGGCCATGATGCGAATCCTTAAGAGGGTCGCATGCCGATTTAGGTGCGGCGCCGCTTGCCGCTTTATGGGGTCGTCTATCCGGCCGTGTGGCTTTTTCATTTTTTGAATGTGAGGGATCTAGGGCCTCTTCGTCGAATTCAGGCAGTAGCTTTCTTTTCGGATAGCTTTTAGTGCGGCGACTGTCGCCGTACTTATCTATTGTATTGGTTACTTTGCTCCATCTAATCCGAAGTGCATCTTCCGCTGTTTTTAGCTTCCGCTTCTGCTTTTTTAGGCTGCGTGCAGTTGCAACAAGCCTCTCGTGGAGATTCTTCTGCTCCATAGGTTTATTCGGCGTGAGGTTGTCGGGAATGCCGTTTCGCCAGAGGAGGGATGTTCGGTTTCTCTATCCATGTTTCCCTATTCGGACGATTGCTCTAAGGCCTGCTCGTCGTCTGCCAGCTCGTCCTGCTCTATGGCTAGGTTTTTGTCGAGGCGGGGCTTGGGTCGGCGTTTACGCCGATGCTTTGATTGCTTTTCGGGGGGTCGATTTCCCGTCCCGTCCCCTTTTTCCTCGTTGTCGCTTCCTTTAGGGGTATCCACCATGTACACATCATGGGATGAGGTGGTTGTCCAATGCCCTATGGGCCTTGGTTCGTCGGTATCTCCTGCATCGTCATCCATGCTGTCGATGTCTCCAGAGTCGAAGTTGAGCACGTCGTTTAAATTGTCGACAGTGGCTACCAAGTGGGTGGTGGGTGGGCTTTGAATTTCTTCATCGTCCATATCCCATCCTCGCTAACCGTAATCCGGCCAGGGCTCTCCTGATAAAGAGGGAGACTTTAGAGAATTCAGGATGTCGCCGAAGGGCGAGTGCTGAAAGATGTCCGCGGCGGTGAACTCCATGATTGGCGCCCAATCGGATTCGATCGACAGGGGCGCGGGGGGCTCGGAGTTCGGAGAGGAATCCGGCTCCTTGGAGTCACGGGCCATGCGGAGTGCGGGGCTGGAGTTCGGCTCAATCGCCTCTGAGATCGCAGCCCCTGAGGCAGCGTCTAACCGCTGATCCTCGATCGGTGCAGTTGGTTCCAAATCAATGGTCGGAACCGATGCGTGTGTGGCCTCCAAGGCACTGTTCGGTGGCAGATCAACATCATGCCCATCGAGACAGTGCGGCGCGCTTGGCTGTGGCTCGAATCCGTCGAAGATCAAGTCCCCGTGGATGTCAGCCGTGTAGTTTAGGCTTCCAAACCTGACCTGATGGCCAGGCGCGTAGCTTTCGATCTGCTCAAGGTGGCCGAGCGAATTGGCCCGCAGAGCGAAGCCGCCGAAGACGAAGATCTGTTCGGGGAGAAAAGTCTCACCCTGGACTACATCGTTGTTGATGATCGAAGGAGCCATCGGACCTAAAAGCGACGACATAGAGGAACTCTCAATGAAAGCACCAATG
The DNA here is from genome assembly GCF_018294505.1 of Triticum aestivum. NCBI lineage: Eukaryota > Viridiplantae > Streptophyta > Magnoliopsida > Poales > Poaceae > Triticum > Triticum aestivum. The sequence continues at coordinate 512,912,776 of NC_057803.1, forward strand.
TCGGTGTCAAAACCGGCGGATCTCGGGTAGGGGGTCCCGAACTGTGCGTCTAGGCCGGATGGTAACAGGAGACAGGGGACACTTTGTTTTACCTAGGTTCGGGCCCTCTCGATGGAGGTAATACCCTACTCCTGCTTGATTAATATTGATGATATGGGTAGTACAAGAGTAGATCTACCACGAGATCAAGGAGGCTAAACCCTAGAAGCTAGCCTATGGTATGATTGTTGTGTATGGAGTTGATTGCCTACGGACTACAACCCTCCGGTTTATATAGACACCGGATAGGGTTAGGGTTACACAGAGTCGGTTACAATGGTAGTAGATCTTGAATATTTGCATCACCAAGCTTGCCTTCCATGCCAAGGAAAGTCCCATCCGGACACGGGACGAAGTCTTCAATCTTGTATCTTCATAGTCCAGGAGTCCGGCCGAAGGTATAGTCCAGCTATCCGAACATCCCCTAATCCAAGACTCCCTCACTAACCCTCTCCGGTGTCTATATAAACCGAAGAGTTTTAGTCCGTAGGACAACAACAACAACATACAATCATACCATAGGCTAGCTTCTAGGGTTTAGCCTCTCTGATCTCGTGGTAGATCTACTCTTGTACTACCCATATCATCAATATTAATCAAGCAGGACGTAGGGTTTTACCTCCATCAAGAGGGCCCGAACCTGGGTAAACATTGTGTCCCCTGCCTCCTGTTACCATCCGGCCTAGACGCACAGTTTGGGACCCCCTACCCGAGATCCGCCAGTTTTGACACCGACACTCAATCTTTCTGGCTGAGCCACAACGCCCAGATGTTTGAATTTCACTCTCATCTCTTGCATGGGACCTAGAAATTCACCCAAGGACACACATGTGATTTTTCAAACAACTTTAGTGCACTGGAGCATGTGCTTGTAGTTCAAATTTGAATTATGCACATTAAATGCCCAGAAACTCAACTAATGTATAAAAAAGGCCAAACAAACCCGGAATAATTTCAAAATTTAGCACGGTACTTCTATTTGGTCTAATCTGGTTGTGTAAAAAATTAAGGCGGCAGAAGGCAGTGGACGTATGTCGTTTCGCACACGGAGGTGACACATTCCCTCTCGGAATCACGAGCCTTCTTGAGGGAAGCTCCGGTTTGCAAGAAGCTTACACCAAAGCATGTCCCAATTCGGCCAAAAAAATTACCGCAGTAGGTTGGTGCCATGTCATGACAACATGCCAAGTTTCATGATTTTCAGGCGTATTTTCGAATTACAGGAATTAAAAAAATCAAGTTTCTCAATCTTTCCGGCAGAGCCACGACGCCCAAATGTTTGAATTTCACTCCAATCTCTTGCATGGGACCTAGAAATACACCCAAGGACACACATGTGATTTTTCAAACAACTTTGGTGCACTGGAGCCTGTGCTTGTAGTTCAAATTTGAATTATGCACATTAAATGCCCAGAAACTCAATTAATGTACAAAAAAGGTGAAACGAACCTGAAATAATTCCAAAATTTAGCACGGTACTTCTATTTGGTCTAATATGGCTGTGTAAAAAAATTAAGGCGGGAGAAGGCAGTGTACGTATGTCGTTTCGCACACGGAGGTGACACGTTCCCCCTCGGAACCACGAGCCTTCTTGAGGGAAGCTCCAGTTGAAGGAAATATGCCCTAGAGGCAATAATAAAGTTATTATTTATTTCCTTGTATCATGATAAATGTTTATTATTCATGCTAGAATTGTATTAACCGGAAACATAATACTTGTGTGAATACATAGACAAACAGAGTGTCACTAGTATGCCTCTACTTGACTAGCTCATTGATCAAAGAAGGTTATGTTTCCTAGCCATAGACATGAGTTGTCATTTGATTAACGGGATCACATCATTAGGAGAATGATGTGATTGACTTGACCCATTCCGTTAGCTTACCACTTAATCGTTTAGTATGTTGCTATTGCTTTCTTCATGACTTATACATGTTCCTATGACTATGAGATTATGCAACTCCCGTTTACCGAAGGAACACTTTGTGTGCTACCAAACGTCACAACGTAACTGGGTGATTATAAAGGTGCTCTACAGGTGTCTCCAAAGGTACATGTTGGCTTGGCGTATTTCGAGATTAGGATTTGTCACTCCGATTGTCGGAGAGGTATCTCTGGGCCCTCTCGGTAATGCACATCACTTAAGCCTTGCAAGCATTGCACTAATGAGTTAGTTGCGGGATGATGTATTACATAACAATTAAACAGACTTGCCGGTAACGAGATTGAACTAGGTATTAAGATACCGACGATCGAATCTCGGGCAAGTAACATACCGATGACAAAAGGAATAACGTATGTTGTTATGCGGTCTGACCGATAATGATCTTCGTAGAATATGTAGGAGCCAATATGAGCATCCAGGTTCCGCTATTGGTTATTGAATGGAGACGTGTCTCGGTCATGTCTACATTGTTCTCGAACCCATAGGGCCCGCACGCTTAACGTTACGATGACAGTTTCATTATGAGTTTATATGTTTTGATGTATCGAAGGTTGTCCAGAGTCCCGGATGTGATCACGGACATGCCGAGGAGTCTCGAAATGGTCGAGAAATGAAGATTGATATATTGGAAGCCTATGTTTGGACATCGGAAGTGTTCCGGGTGAAATCGGCATTTTACCGGAGTACTGGGAGGTTACCGGAACCCCCCGGTAACCTAATGGACCTTAATGGGCCTAGTGGAGGAAGTGGAGAGGAGGCCAAGGGGCAGCCGCGCGCCCCTCCCCCCCCCCCAGTCCGAATTGGACAAGGAGGGGGGC